>NC_037602.1:0-124441 GCF_003073045.1 Pomacea canaliculata
GGAGAGAACATCTAAGTAAACAGACACTTTACTAATCTGGGGATATTGCAAACAAGGATGTGGAGCGATGATGACTCAAAAGCCCCATCCACAAGGCCAGGCATGCTTTCAACAGCCTACCGCCCAATTGGAACTTCCCAAACATTATCCTTCTGCAGTAAGCCCAGCATCTTCAACAACAATGTGAAGGCTGTCCTACCGTATGGTTCTGAACCTGGAGAGTGAACAAACACCATGCAACCTACCAGCTCCAGTACTTTACCAGCGATGCCGTATGCCATAGTTCTGGAATAAGTGGCCTGACAAGATCTCCACAGCTGCTTGTGGAACAGAAACCAACAAGAACAACCAGAAGGTGCTACAAGAGATCAAAAAACGCAACACTGGCAAGCATCACATTAAAACACACACACACAGAGATTATTGGAAGAGGCGTCACCTCAACACACACACACACAGATTACTGGTAGAGACATCACTTGAACACACACACACACACAGATTACTGGTAGAAGCATCACCTCAACACACACAGATAGCTCGTAGAAGCATCACCTCAACACAAAGGACGTGCACAACAGTTCACAAAACATCAGGTTTCAGTCCAGGTTGATCCAGAATCCGAAATGTAGCGAAGTAATGGTGGCGTGCAACCAACTCCACTAGCCACCACCACTACTACAAACCTTTCTATTCTTCTCAGGACGGGGAGATCTGAGGATTTTTCTACCTTCTTCTTCTTTCACATTTAATAATATCATTTAATTTCATATTGACACATTGACTGTACTTGTAAACTTCAAGCGTTCGACAAATCCTTAATAGTGCATCAATCGCCATCTGTGTTGTTGTTCCTCAAATTTTTCTCGCTGCAGTCTCCGAACTTGACCAAGATCATTTTGCAGGCCAGCCAGTGGGTTCCCATGTGTTGCTCGAATAGTAAGCTCTTTTACCACCAGAAGCACTCTGATTCCAAATAGAGATTTCACTGAGAAAATAAGAAACAACACACACACGCGTGCACACACACACGTGCACACACACACACAAACACACGTAGACTGCTGTGTCACCACCATCCACCGCAAGCAATGTTTGATGTGTTAGAAACGAGGCTGCGCCATGACAGGGTTAGTTGTTGTGTTCTACTGTGAGTTTTCTGGTTTTTGTGCAAGTCCCTGTTTTATTCGACCTAGAGGTTTCTTTAGTTACATCTTGCAATTAATTTCTTTTAGCTTTCCTTCGTTTATGTTTACTACTTGCTTTCTGTTTGTTGCGGATTTCTTTAACCCGGTATATCCCGCCATACATAGATTTATACCCATTCTTATTGTTCGTACTGTTTTTATTTTAAACAAGCGACTTTAAATGAACTAGTAATTTTATCGCGTTTGTTTTGCTAATATTGTTGGAATGTCCCTGAATTTTATTCATTGTACTATTTCCCATTTAAAAAAATAGATCACAAGTCCGTTCTACCAACTCTTTGGTCTACAAATGTAATGACAAAAGTTTGTCTACACGACAGCTTCAGTTAGCTGTTAAGGAGTAACAAGTCTTCACTACAACACGACAGCTCAGTTCAGTGTTGAGGAAGAACAGGTCTTCACTAAACACGACAGCTCAGTATGTTGCGACGCCCTTTTGCTACGCTACCCTTGCAGCATCTTTAGTTGATACCTTCAGAATGTTCTCTTACTATGATTCGTGAATGTGAACGCCACTGACACCAACGGATTCAAAGCGTCGACGGCACTGGTGTCAACCAACACGCCGTGACAACATCCACCACCTCCGCCTTGCCCTGCTCGACGTTATTGCTGCAGCAATCTCCCTCGTCCCTGCATCTTGAACACGCCTGCACTGTGAGAGCTTTCTACGTGGCCCACTCTCTACTGGCTTATGTTCTGCCCCAACACGCCATGGTGAAGCACTCCTAAAGATTCTCTGACTCGTCGTCAGCATCAGCATCAGCATCGGCAAAATCAAGCGAACCAGTTAATTCATCACCCGTAAACACCAAGCTGAAACACACCGACCCAAAGCAACATGGTGGATGAGAACAGGAGACTGTCCAATGTGTCCCCAAATAACGACAACTCAACACCGCCTCCAGGTTGGCTTTTTCAACGCCCGCTGTGACGTCAGCTACAACAGTCACTGAAGTGCTGACATCGTGAGAGTTCGTATAGTTAGAGTTAGATCGCCACCTCCATAATTTTCACACACTGACAGTGGCTTAACAGCAAGACGACCGACAAGCGTGGTTCATCTCACTCAGTGGGCTAGTGTTGAAATCATCCCCTCATCCTAGAGTGCAGGTGGCGTTTATATCGAAAGAATGTCACCATATCTGTGTTGTTTTTAGCCCGAAAGGGAGTGGAAATGCAACTAAGACAAGATGGCAGGAGTCAGCTGAAAACAGAACCACTTGCAGAGAAGAACGCGTGCTCAGACGAGAACTGGAACCCAGGACCCTAACTTTCGCTGTAACTGGTGACAGGCGCGTTAGCGTTACGCCTAGACTCCTAAGAGGAAAGAAGGAGGAGAGGAAGGTGCGAAAGGCAAGCGATCGCGCGTGTGTCTAAGTGTGAGTATGAGCTAGGCCGAAGTTCAATTCAGGGTTGTTGAGAGAGGTCGAAATGTCAACAAAGGGGGAATGGAAAAGTCCTTTTGTTGTGTGTTTTCTTTTATATCTCGTGTGGTGTTCTCCTTCTGACTGAGTCAGGGAGCGTGAACGTCTCTCGTCTTGTAAAAGTCCTGACAAGCACGTTCTGAGAATAACTTGTCAAATTCAACAACGAGGGGCGGCATCAGGTATCATGCACCTTTCACGGCCTCAAATTCGAGGGGCCGCCAAGCCAAATATATACTGAATAGAATATAAAAACAGAAAATAACGACGTCATTGTGGCGCAAAACATTGTGTTTTCTGTAATATTACTAATGTGCTAGAGTCAAGGCAAGTAAGCTAACATGTATAATTATAACTTTTCCTCCTGGTATGGGAATGACCATGGTGCCACTTTGTTTGAAAGTTACGAACACGCCCATACAAGCAACAAAGCTAGGCCTGTGGGCGGGGTCCTCCTAACATGAGTAACTGTTTATCAGTTTTAATAAAGTATTAGTCTTATGTACAAATAGTCAAAGTGTAACACTGCGGTGAAGGGGCCACCGATTCTCTCTCTGGCCAAGGCGCCACGATTCTAGAGCGCGCCCTCTGAGATGTCAATGTGGATTTGGTACAACAAGTTTATCCTGCGATGTTCTAAATGTCAGTACTGTTGGACACTTTTCGTCCAGTCCGTGCTGCAGTTCCACTCACAAAACATATCACTAATTGCACTGTGTTAGTCCTAATGAGTATTAGGCAGACAGTTGATGTTTCTCATCACAAATGCTCCATCATCGGCTCCAGCCTCCCTCTGTTGAGCCAGCTTGAATGTGTTTTTTTTTGCGTAAAAAGTAAATTGCCTGATGACGATCCGTTCTCCACGTCTGATGCCCCAGGCCCAACTGTGCACTTTGGTAGTTGTAGGCAGATTCGTCCGTCTTGAGCTCCGTGACCTGAAGTGAACTCGCCCCGGCGAGCTGAGCGTGTGTGCAGCAGACTGACCACCATCCACAGAACAGACTTATAAGGTCGCCAAGCAAGCCTTGCAAATCTGCAACAAGGCCAAAACATCATATCTTCACCGCCCAAAATAACTAACTGCAACCTCCTCCCAAGACACTTTTCAACATCTGAGTCGAATGACTGAATTAGCGAGGCCATGCCGCTGTCCACTCCCTGTCCGCTTCACGGCTTGCACAAGTGTTCTGTGACTTCATATGTTTGCTAACATTTTCCGACAATTCGATCATCCTTGGACTCGATATCGATGCCTGACATCTATCTCTTGTGATGTTTCCCGAGACGCTGTCTGGCCCAAATTTCCGCCAGTTCTCTGATGCCGATGTAACGCGCATTACTTTGCAAAGCCAAGCCAACAACTGCCAGTGAGACCACTACCACAAGTTCTTCCTGAGTGTTAGATATTTTCTTCCTTCCATCACACACACTTGTAATGTCCAGTTGTCATAAAGGTGCTTTCCCATCTTGCTTACAAATGCGCCTGGTAAGCCGACTTAAAAATCCATGCTGGATGTCGATGTGTTCAACAATTATCGCTCAGTTTCCAACTTGTCTTTTCTCTCAAAGGTCACAGAGAAAGTAGTTTTGACACAACTCTGGGCCTACTTACTGGAGCACCAGCTCCTCCCCCATGCTCAGTCAGCATACAGACCTTAGTGAACACCGACATGTTATCTGCCCTTGTCAATAGTGATGTTTCTGTCTTAACTCTACCGGACCTGTCGCTGCATTTGACACTATGGACACTCTCTGCCCTTCATATAGACTACACACCCGTAGAAATTCTGGACCTGCACTAGCGTGGTCAACTCCTGTCTCACGGACAGGCGACGCAGACTGTGTTTGTTGATGGTCAAACATCTCGCCCTGCTCCCATTTCTTGTGGTGTCATTCAAGGCTCAGTACTCGGCCGAGTTCTGTTAATTTTGTAAATGAAGCCACTTTCATCTTGCCTTTACTCTCACAACGTTTCTCATCAATCACATGCTGATGACACACAACTGTACTGCTCCACTCCACCTGCTGAATCTCACTCTACTAACATCGCCATAGAAGTCTGTATCAGCGATGTCAAGGGCTGGATGGTAACAAACAAACTTAAACTCAACGATGATGAAAATAGAAGCCCTCCTGTGCTCGAGAAGAAGAAATCACCCTTCGCTTGTTTGTCAGCAAGATCACATCAAGGTGGGCAAAACCAACATCACCTTTGCATCATCGGTCAGGAATCTGAGATTCACTGTCACTGCAGACATGAGGCTTGATAAATAAGTTACATGTGTTTGTCAGTCTGACCATTGTGGTAGACAAGTTACAGCTGTCTGTCTTATATGACAGACAACTTACGGCTTCCTGTCAGTCTGTCTATTGTAATAAACAAGTCACAACTGTCAGTTGGTCCATTATAAGCTCCGTAAGATCAATGACATCCGTCATATTATAAGCGCGCTACAAACACTTGTCGGTGTGTTTGTTTTTTTCACGTTTTGATTACAGCAATGTTTTGTTTTCACGCTGCTCTGCATACATTTTTCATGAATTTCAGAAAGTACAAAACTCTGCTGGTACTTAGAGCTAGGAAAATATAACACTGCTCCTCTCCTTCGTTATCTGAACTGGCTTCCCATCCATTGTGGCATCATGTACAAGCTGTCCGTGCTGTTTTAATTTCTTTGTTGGCTCCTGCCCTGAATAATACTCTGAACTGCTCTTCCCTTACATGTAAGTATGCGCTATACGATTGATAATGATGATAGTAATAGAGTGTAATTTGATTTCTCATTCCTTTTTGTATTGTTGAATGTTACAATTTAAGTTTACTTCATTACAGTTGTAGTAGGTTGGAGTGGATTCCGAAGGGAAGTCTATGATGCCAATCGAAAAGTGTCCTTGGTTATAAAATTGTTTATTATTCTACACTTTCTTTCTTGTAAACTTATATGACTGCTTCTTCCTTTCGTAAACTCAAAATATTTTTCCTAAAATGGCAACACTAGGATAAGCCTCATTTTGTTCTTTATTTTAACTTAAATATTACAATAAAAGGATCATTTTAGTTCTACAAAAATCTCCTTTCCTTTAGTGGGAATATCTTTAATGAACGCATGTTTGCCCCTCACTTTACCAGCAGACATCAGATCCTCTTAAATCTGCCTTGAAGGCACATTTCTTGAAATAACATCTATTCTAGAGTTTTAAGCCACAAGTTATTGTTATATTTCCTGTACAATTGTCACTTTTGTATTTGTTGTGCAACTTCCACTGATCATGCTGTTTGTCATGCAAATGGATGAGCGCTGAGAGCGCGACCTTAATTTTGCGATAAAGTGCTCTACAAATGTACATTTATTAGTATCACTACCATCATCTTTTATGAAGTGCGCACTTTAATCTCATTGGAAAAAGTGAATGAAAAATTAACAAATAAACAGCTTCATGTAGGGCTTTGTTACAAAGAGCAAAAGTATCCACTGTGTACGTTATTTTTGCATTTTTTTAAGTACCACTGCTTGGCTAAATAACTTGCTCTAACGACTGTGTTTCTCGAAAACGAAATGACCAGTAATAAAGTTGTAAAATCTTAAGACATATGCTTAAAGTTCAATCTATGGAACAAACAATTGAAGACAGGAAATACGAATGGCTTGGGGTTTAAATACCCATTCGGATATATGAAGGCTACAACTGCGACTACGGTAAAGACTGTTAGATAAAGCAGTCAACCGAATAAGTATCATCGAGGGATATTTTCATCTCATTTTGTTTGCAGGTGCAATGACCATGCGGTAGGTATAATATATCAGAGACACAAGAGAGGCTAATACTCTTAGGGGCAGCCAACTGAAAATCGCTCTCCGCATGTGGAAAGTTCGCCAAACTCTTTCTTTCTTGCCATCGCCTGTAGGGGAATCCTACCATCGTTGTAGTTGAAGGCTGTCATCGCCTGTAGGGGAAGACTATTATCACATATGAGGGGAGACCTACAGCCCGCGAATTACTCTGGAGTCGAGCACATTGACCAGGTATCTCCATGACAGATGTACTTTTCTTTACTATTGAGTGCATGAGTGCAGGGTGTAAACCGAGATAGATACGTGTGTTGCAACGCCGATAGCGGCTCTACTTACTCTGATTGCCCATTCAATTAAGATTCCAGCAACTACATACTGCTCCCCCAGTCGACTTGCCAGAAAGGTTAAGATCACCTTCAGCGCAGTGGACATGCATCGGAGCACTTGAAGGTAGGGTACCATGGTTGACTCTGTCTGCATTATTAGCAAGACAAGCCGGCAGAAACAGGTTCGGTTCTTTAGAGTTGTACTTGCAATAGAGTTTTTACCGACTGCGACGTTTACTGCAACAAGGAAAAAATCAGATGTTTACATAACTGGAAAATCTATATTGATGAATATTACAGTTGAAAAATTACAAGCGGGTCAGAATGCAAGGAGATCACTATTAGCAAAACACACACTTGTTTATAAGTATGCGATCTTCGTTGTTTACAGCTCATAAAATATGTATTAAACCATAAAGATTATATGAGAAATACGATAATTTTCCCGAATCTCACTTGAAAAATACCCGAATCAAGCTTTTTACAACTCGTATTTACTTTTACGGGAAAGCTCGGAGAACACGTATTTGTTGTCTCCTTCACATTCTCCACAAGTGCATGATGGTACTGAAACCGACAAAACCAGAAGACGTTGTTTTGTATTTGTAAATGCTAATGACCAAAACAGAAAGATGAAAATTACAAGAGATTATTACTACATTTATTAATATTATTTTAATAATAATAATTGTTGAAGGGCATTGTATTTGGATGGGTAGTGCACGCGAACGTAGAGCAGAGGGATGAGGATGACAATGACAGTGATCAACTTTATTTGTCCCAGCGGGCAATTTGAACATGTGAATGTGCTCTAGTTACAAAGTAAAAGTTAGAAATAAAAGTAAAAATAAAGTTCGGTGCAAGGTGCAGGTTTAAAAGACGTCAACATGAAAAATATTAACATTGAAAAAAGATGGCAAGTGACAATTATATATATATAAAACAAACAACAAGCTTCCATCAAGAATAACCATGTGCGCACCACACACACACACCACTGACACTTCATCTGAGATTGAGCAGCTGGACCGCAGATGGCACGACCAATTTCAGGTGTCTATTACTTTTACATATTGGCATACCTGAGTTTACCTGGTTTACCTGAGTTTGGTAATACAAATTCTCTCGTTAGTACATGTTCAGGTATAGACAAAATGCGTGAAGCTTTCCTGTTTGTTGATCACAAAAAGAAGCTAATGTCCGACACCAATTATCTTAGAGCAGATGTAGACAATATTGTTCAGACTGTTCCTATCATGGACAGAGAGATTGCGAAAACAACATACAAATGAAAAAGATAAAAGACTCTCAATAAACGACTGGTAGAAACGGCCTAAGCTTGCTTGACTAACTGAAAACCTATTGAGCTTACGAAGAAAGTACATTAAATTCTTTATTTTCTTTTTTTCGCCACTTTTAATAATGTGTTCGGTGTTTAAATTCCATTTGAGCTGGCAATCAAAAATAGTTCCTGGGTACCTGAAAAAGTTAGCAAGTTCAACAGGTTTACTGTGTATCACACTGGCAGCAACAAAATCTTCTTGGATTTTCCTAAAGTCTATATTTACTTCTTTTGTTTTGTCTACATTTAGCTCCAGTAAGTTCTCGTAGCACCACTGTACAAAATTTGTGAAGGCATTACCATGGTCTCTATCACGTTCCTGAAAAAGAGTCAACAATGCAGTGTCATCAGAGAACTTAATGACCTTTAGCCTGTTGCTCTCACAAGATTTGTGTGGATGGAACGATATACGATGTACGAAAGTTGGGTCAATGCACCCGAAGATTGCGAAAATGAATCCGTACAAGTGTCAATAACTGTAAGATATTTTGACTGCAGAACTTTACTGACTTGTCAAGATTCCGTGTAATGGCAGGGCTGCATTCACCGCATCTGTTCAGTGTGCCTAACTTCCTTTGTCTTCCTTTATCATCGCTGGTCAGCGCAGAGAGCGACCTAACTCAGTCGTGATGCAGCGGGTTACAAGTGCACTAATTAAATGCCTTATTTTTTTGGCCTCCTGCATGATGACAAGAGATAAATATGTGACCCTCCTCGACGAAATGAGTCTGATGTCGCTCGGAACAGTTTTGTGCTACAGGCCCCGATAGGTAATAGGATTTTGAGCAGTTTGACTTTTCTTTAAAAATTGATTCCTTGGTTAGTAAACTATCAGGAAAATACACCTCTATCTTTGAAATAAAAAAAAGTTAGAAATCGACTTTAAATACGTTTTAATAGAGGTACCCTTCTGCGATCCGTACCGATTTCAGACGCAATTCAAACTCTGTTTCTCTACTGTTTCCGAGCCCTAACTCATCGTGTTATACCTTGCCAGAAAGCCCGGAGTCTATATGTTCATCTTCTTCAAAGAACGATTCAAATATTAACCAATTAAAAGATTTGTCTGCAAAAGTTTAGGAGTAAACAGTCCCGGTCGGCCATCTCGACGCTAACCTTTGAACCCGCTTTTCTCAAAATGGCCGCCACCGTACTTTCACACTTCAAACGTTGATAACTCACTCAATGTTAGGACTAGAACAACAACTTTTGTATCAAAAGAAAGTTCAGAGCCTGTACTTTTTAAAAATATGCAATTTGGCAAATCTCAAATTTCGTCGTGGAGGGTCACATATAGTAAAAGTCTCGATGATGATCAACAGGACTTGAAAATATTGTTTTACAGTACAAATGAAAAGAAAATTATGCAATGTGGTCTTTTTATATTGTTGATCCCGAAAAAAGGAGGTTGGAGCTGATTAGGGTGATTGCTCACTATGATGGTTAAGGGTTTTTAGAAGGAGTATGCATGTGTAGGGGGCGGGGAAAATGTGCACACGAACTATTTGTCCTGGACCAGTCCGTGCCTCCATGTTTTTAGGTTATTTTAACCTCTTCTCTACTTATGGACTGCAATGTAGAAAGCATGTATGGGAGAATGAATGAGAATGTCAGCGAGTGTGGATTTGAGAATACGGTTTAGAATAGTAGTGTAGGTTAAATTCCAGTTACCGGTTTTTTCCGTTGTGGGGTAATTGAGTTGGAGACCTTTTGAAGGAGGAAGAATCACCTCCCCAGACCATTCCTCGATCGCCTTCGGTCCAACACCCAGCAGCACGTGGGGTCGGTGCACCATCGACCCCGTGACGTCACCGTGGAGTACGGCTGCTGTGACACCCGGGAGCTGAATTTTTTGTCCCTAAAGGTCTCACTGAAGGGAAAAACTTCGGAAGCCTTCGGAAGCGACACGGCCGGTGTGTACGGCCTGGGACTGTCATACGTCGCTGAGCTACACGGAGCTGCCAAAGAGTTTCCTACCTCCTCGGGGAAGGAAAACCCTCTCCTAGTAGATTACAAGTGTGATGTGTGTTTTTCGTATTCAGACTGACTGGAGATGTGAAGTGTGACAACCCTACGCTAGTCGGGCGCAGAACTGTGAGCATGGTTACAGGCAACTGATATTGTGAAGATCAGGTATTGAGAAAAAGCTTAGAGAAGGTGTGTTGGTGAGTCAGTATGCATGGTTAGGAACTGATACATCGAGGACTAGAACATTGGAAACTAAGTTACAAACTAAGATAATTAAGAGTAGAGGCTGTTGCATTACCAGATGTTTACTTATCACAGATGGTTTTGACCATCTTCTAGAAAGAACTGTGTGTTGAGACATTTTAAAAAATATTTATATGTTCTACTTCGTAAAGTCATGAGCAGCTTGATAACGAAAATAACACGATTGGGCAGCCTCAGGCAATTGTTATTTTTTGTGTTGAAAGAACGCGTATGGATGTCGTGTGTGTGTTGCTCTAGTGAGAGCTAGTCAATCTGCTCAGTGTTTTAATTGCTGATACTGAGAGGCCAAACAGGACCTCTTTTCCTGCGAAAGTATCTATTTTGTCTTCAAAGCAGCAAGTGCTAGAGCACTTTTACTGCACCACGCCACCAGGTGATCCATCTCCCTTTTTTGGTGATGAGACCTTCCATCATGGCGTCATCGGCAAACGCCACCATCTGATTGGCTGAGTGAGATGAGACACAGTCGTTGGTGAAAAGACAGTACAAGAAGAGAGAAAGAGAGATGGGGCAAGGGACGCCTGTGGGGAGTACCAGGATGTTGGACAGACGATTATTGACTCTTTCTCTCTGGGTCGGTGCAAGACGAAGCCAAGGATTCAGAAGCAGACTGATTGGGAGAGACCTAAGACTGAGCTTATCAAAAATGTTCTGCGCAATAACAGAGTTAAAAGCGAGCTGTGGTCTGCAAAGCGGGATGGTGCAATGGAACCAGAGGATTCGAGATGATGGAGGATTAGGTGAAGAGTTAGAGAAGACAGCATCGTCCAGCGACTAATTAGGCTGATCGGCAAGCTCGAAAGCGTCCAGTTTGTGTCTGGTGATACATAAGAGATGTCTGACAATCAGTCTATACCGAATTTTTCGTACGACAAATGTCAAGGCCACCGGTCTGTAGTCGTTTAGAGACCTCACATTGGTCTTCTCGAGACAGGGACGACTGAAGCAGTAAAGGACGACAGACAGTTCAAGGGATGTGTGGAATATGTCAGCAAAGACAGGACAGAGCTTGCTGGCGTACTTGTGTGCGTGCATGTGTGTGTGTGGGTGGGGGGGGGATGTGAAGATCGGTAGCGGGTGTGTGAGATCGTCGTTTTATATTTGTGGTATGGCAACGAAAGCAACTCTTTTGTTCTTGAGACTACAACAGCCCAAAAGATACCCTCCTTCCTCAACTATCGGACACAGAGAATGTTACTTGTAGAACCGCCGCTGATATTGTGCAAGCAGTGAACCAGCCTGTAAACTCCTGTGAATTGATAGGCTTTTCTGACCTGGATAAACATGAATGAACATTTGATCACAGTTAGCAAACATCTTCGAGAGCTATAATTTGCTTGCATGTTTGTGTGTTCATGAAGATGTCGGCCTATAAGGCTGACTGATGCTGGAGAATGTCTTACTATAAATGTGCCTCTTCCTCTCGTGTGATGATAAATTTATATTTACCTTCACACCTTGGAGGTCTCCAGCTTAGTTGACAATCACACTGTCCATCCTTAGCGTTGCATGTGTTTGCACATCCAACTCCACAGGATTTATTGCAGTTGTCCCCCCAGTACCCCTCACGGCAACCTGTTCACGGAACATGAATGGTTTTAAGAGACAAAACGTCTTTACGGATAACTACAAAAACTTTAATGTAAGTAGATGCTTTCAATAATTTTCATGTCAGAGAGATAACAGAAGTTAACAAAAGCAGTTAATTTTCAATGGATACATTCGATATACACACAAAATCAAGCAAGAGGAAGAAAGAAAATGTGTTCAAGACAATGTGTTCCTCGATCACATTATATTTTTCTCTGACACCTTCGATGAACATCTGGAGAGGGTAGAGCGAGTACTACAGCGCTTGGAAGAAAATGGATTCAAGCTTAACCCCTGGAAGCGTTTATTTTTTTCAGGACAGAGTGAAATATGTTGGACATATCGTCTCCTCACAAGGGATTGAAGCTGACCCCCAAAAAATGTGCAAAAGTGCGTGACTGGCCGACACCTGCAAACCTAGAGGACGTTAGACGATTTCGAGGTTTTGTCGGATACTACAGAAGATTTGTGAAAGGCTTTTCCAAGATCGCGCAGCCACTTGTCGATCTTACGCCAGCATCGCACAAGAAGAAAACAGGAGGAGAAGATCTGAAAAGAGCGAACAAGCTAAGTGGCAAGGGGCCAGGAGGAGGATGAGGAGGCAGCATTACAGACGTTAGAGGACTGTTTAACGTCTTCACCGATTCTGTTGTACCCTAACTATAAGCTACCCTTCGAGCTCCATATCGATGTTAGCACGTCGGGGTTAGGAGCAGTCCTCTATCAGGAACAAGAAAGGACAGCAGCGAGTATTGTGCTGTGCCAGCAGAGGACTGAATAAAGCCGAGAAAAACTAACCAGCATGCAAGCTGGAGTTCTTGTCTCTGAAATGGGCAGTAACACAGAAAGTTCACGATAATCACTATGGCCATAAGTTTCCGGTGAAGACGGAAAAGAACGCGTTAGCGCATGTGATGATGATGATGGGGTTTTTATAACGTGCAAAATCCGTATCATGGAGAAACGCTCAATGCGCCGAAATTTTACATAAAAGTACACCAATAAAATCCACATTAGCAGCTGCAGAAAACCAAAAGGAAAGTTCACACCAAAATCTATACAGTATCAAACGATCCGACGGCTAAAAAGGACCACAGTTGTGAGAGACGATCTGCTGCTGCAAAGCGCATAAACACTACTCACAAACGCAGGTCCACAAATCAGGAGAAGGAAAAACAGGTGTTTACATGGGCATTGTAGGAAAAGAGATGGGCGCCACCAAGTTCGCCAAAGCCCACTGAAAGGACTTATGGTAGCAAAACAGAAAAGAAGCAACATGCCGGATCGGTCGAGGCCCGGATCACCAACGACCGCGCATCCCTCTGGTGGTCTCCAGGGAGGGGGCGACAAGTGTGCTACTGGAACCAAGTCTACACCCAAGTCTACAATCAAGCTGCCTACACAAGGAACCACTATCGGAACATGGAATGTTCGCACACTCTATCAATGCGGCAAAGTGAAAGAACTCACACACGAGTTACAGCGTTACCGCTGGGACATAGTGGGACTTGCGGAAGTCCGATGGACTGGTTTCGGGGAGTCAACTACAGATGAAGGCCACAAGCTCTGGTTCAGCGGAGACGAAACCAAGCATAAACGTGGTGTCGCTTTCATTGTCAGGAAGGAGGTGGCTGGAACTGTCATCAGCTGCACCCCAGTCTCTAGCAGACTTATCTCCATCCGAATCTCTGCTCGACCGCACAACATCACCATCATACAAGTGTACGCCCCAACATCAGAACACGAAGATGAAGAGGTTGAGGAATTCTACGAGGAGCTGGACAACATCATCAAGAAAACTCCGAAGAAAGACATCTTGCTTGTCCTTGGCGACTGGAATGCTACGATCGGCCCTGACGCTTACCAACAATGGCAGGAACAGTCGGCAAGTTTGGCCTAGGCAACACCAACGCAAGAGGCCTACGGCTACTAGAATTCGCTCAGAGTCACCGTCTCACCATTGCCAATACCTCCACCCGCACAAGAAGTCAAGAACTGTAACGTGGCATTCGCCGGGAGGTCTGGTCCATAACCAGATTGACTTCATCTTGCTGCCTCAGCGTTTCAAATCAAGCATCAACAAAGCACAAACGAGGTCCTTTCCTGGCGCTGACATAGGCAGCGACCACAACCTCGTCCTCACTAGCCTCAAGTTGAAACTGAAGTTGAGACGTGACAACAATAAGAGCCCTCGCATCCGATTCAACCTTGAGAAGCTCAAAGATCCGGAAACAGAGAGGATCTTCCAGGCCCAGGTGGGGGGCAAATTTGCAGCCCTGGCTACTATAGACTGCGACATAGACGCCCTTGCTGGAAATATCAAAGAGGTGCTACTCTCTACTGCAGACGAAGTGCTGGGGACGCAGAGGAAGCGCAAACAACCCTGGGTAACAGATGACATCCTTGATCTTTGCGACGTAAGGAGAGCCTTGAAGAAAGAGAGAAGTCGAGACCCGACGTCAGCAGACAAGTACAGACTTGTCAACCAGAAGATCAGAACAAGGATGAAGGAGGCAAAAGAAGATTGGATCGAAGACCAGTCTTGCAACGTGGAAATAGGCATGGCAAGCGGAGACAGCAAGAAGGCATATGAAACACTGAAGGCCCTCACCAAGACTCAGCAGCGACCAGCCACAGTCATCGAAGACAGCGCCGGACAGCTCCTTACGGAGAATGCTGCTGTACTAAGTCGTTGGACTGAATATTGCCAAGACTTGTACAACTACAAGATCGAACCAGACACCAGCATTCTCCAGCATCACCAGACTGAGACAAGAGAGGCTGAAGACCTGCCAGTCCTCACTGATGAGGTGAGAGAAGCTATGCACAGTCTGAAGGGAGGAAAGTCACCTGGTGTGGACAACGTACCTGCTGAGCTGCTGAAGCATGGAGGAGACGCAACAACCAAGGCCTTCACCACACTGTGTCAAAAGATATGGGAAGAAAAGAAATGGCCAAAAGAATGGGCTCAGTCTATCATCATCCCACTCCCTAAGAAAGGGAACCTGAAGCAGTGCCAGAACTACAGAACCATCAGTCTGATAAGTCACCCAAGCAAAGTAATGCTCAGAATCATCCTCAACCGCTTAAAACCTATTGCAGAGGAACTGCTGGCAGAAGAACAGACTGGCTTCAGGGCTGGAAGAAGCACGTAAGAACAGATCTTTAACTGCCGTGTTATGATAGAAAAACACCTGGAGCATCAACGTGAACTATACCATAACTTTATCGATTTCAAAAAAGCTTTTGATCGTGTCTGGCACGATGGACTATGGCAGGTCATGAGATCATTCAACAAGAGGAGGACTGATCCAGATGGTAGCAGCACTCTACAAGAACGCCTCCAGCGCGGTACTACTCAACAACCAACTAGGCGAGTTCTTCGCGATGACGATCGGGGTCCGTCAAGGGTGCCTACTCTCTCCCATCCTTTTTAACATCTTCCTTGAAAAAATCATGCAAGAAACCCTCCACAACCACCTTACCTCTATCTCCATTGGTGGCAGACCCCTGTGCAACCTCCGCTTTGGCAGATGACATTGACCTCATGGCAGGCAGTAACAACGAACTTCAGGATTTGACGGACAGACTCTCCAGGCGAGCGGGGGCCTATGGCATGAAATAAGCTCAGAAAAAAGCAAAGTAATGATTATTTCCACCACCGACAGCAGCAGCAACATCGTCATGAACGGCCAGAAACTGGGAGAGGTCAACAGCTTCAAGTACTTGGGTGCCCACCCTGACTAGAGAGGTTGCTGTACAGCAGAGATCCGTATCAGGGATTGGTATGGCAACATCGCAATGTCCAGGCTGGACAGATCTGGCGAAGCAACTCAATCAGCTTCAGTACCAAGCACAGGCTGTACAAGTCCCTCGTAGTGTCAATCCTACTCTACGGCTGCGAAACTTGGGACGCTGCTTGCCGCAACGGAAAAGAAACTCCAGGCCTTTGAGAACAAGTGCCTGAGAAAGCTGCTCCGCATCTCGTACCGCGAACACAAGACCAACGAATACGTACGGAGCACCGTAACCTCTCTCGTGGGCCCACATGAGCCCCTTCTGGCAACAGTGAAGCGGCGCAAGCTCGCCTGGTTCGGTCACGTCACCCGCCACAACACCCTGTCCAAGACGATCCTACAAGGAACCCTCGAAGGGAGCCGTCGTCGTGGTCGTCCGAGGAAAAGCTGGGTCACCAACATCAAAGAATGGACCGAACGCGAGATGCCAGACCTGCTCTCATCTGCTGAAGACAGGACCGGGTGGAAAATTCTGTCTGTTGCTGCTGCCGGACGGTCCCCCCTACGCCCGGACCGGGCATGGGATTGACCTGACCTGACCTGTAGGAAAAATGAAGGGTAAGATCATCAGGTGCTTGGCCCTGCAGTACAGTCTTCAGTCCTCTTGACGAGTGCTGAACTACATGCACTGTGGTCGTATCTCTGTGACCTGTATACAGTGGTACCTCGACATACGAGTGCCCTGACATACGAGTGTTTTGAGATACGAGCCGCCGAGCTAGCGATATTTTGCTTTGAGATAAGAGCAAGATTTGAGATACGAGTTATCGCACACTACACCGCTGCACACGACCCCAACATGCGGGTTTCTCCCACCTCAGACTAGACCTCAGTCTGTGTGCTTGTTTCCCTCGTTCTCGAAGCATTTTTGATAAGTTGGGTTCGCGTTTTTTGCTTTTTGTACATTTACAAAACATTATCCCATTATTTTTGTAACCATGGGTCCGAAGAAGAAGATGATGTCTATTGAATTAAAGCGCGAAATCGTAGAAAAACATGAGCAAGGTGTGCGAGTAATTGACTTGGCGAGGATGTACGGGTGTAGCACATCAATGATATGTACTGAGCTTAAACAGGAGTTGATAAAAAGGGTACAACGCCAGCTAGGGGCGTTACAATAATTTCTAAGCTCCGGACTTCTCTCCATGAAAAGATGGAGAAACTATTGACTGTGTGGGTGACAGAGAAGCAGTTTCAAGGAGGAACCTTAACACAAAGCATCATGTGTGAGAAGGCACGAGCGATTTACGGTGATTTGCTGAAGCAGATCCCACACACTTCCACAAACGAAGAATTTAATATGTTTTTATAGAATATGTATTTGTTATTCATAAATAAATGTTTCTTCTTGTAAATACACTTTATCTTATTCAAAAACACTTAACAAAAACAACTGAGGTGGTGTTTTGGGAGCTGGAACGGATTAATGGCATTTCAATGAATTTCAATGGGGAAAATTGCTTTGAGATTCGAGCAATTTGACATACGAGCAAGGTTACGGAATGCATTAAACTCGTATGTCGAGGTACCACTGTATAGCTGATCGATACAGGCCACACTATCAAACTTCACGATGACCATCTCTGATGACGATAACTCATTCATGTTGACAGTACAATGTTACAATGATAGTACAGCGGTAGTGGATAAACAATGAGACAGGTACCATGACACAAGACACACGAGATATAGTCGGATGGACGGAAAGGGCAACAATTGCCAGTAACCGGGTGTTGGATATACAAAGTTCAAAAGCTCAGCATGAAGTGGTTCAGTGTTATAGTTCGGTCTCTACTCCGTCATGCGGTGATGTCATCAGTGACGACAATGTACAATGACGTAGAAACGCAGCGGACTGGGTACTGAAGCACAAACAAAAATAAATGTTGATAAAGTAGAAGAAGACCACAGAGTCACAACTACTGCCTGTAGGCACCACACTCGTAGAAAATTCACTCTCAAATCGGTATATCACAGAGATTCACATAGACCCATACGATCTGTCTGAAGCAGAACTATGTCACACAATTCCACTGATCGAAGGTGAAAATGAAACTGTAGAGAACGGTCGCCACTGATCATCTCCCACACAACAGAACCGAAACCGAGGTCACCAGGATGGAAAAAGCATCATATCCAAGCTGTCGCAGCCAGGCACACTTCAAATTTAAGTTGACAGCAAAGCCTAGGGAAGCAACAATAACACATCAGGCAAGACCGAAGACAAAGTAGGTTCCACCCATCCGCCGTCTTACTACGTCACTTTAACGTGTGTGTTAACATGTGTTAACATGTTAGCATGTGTTAACACCAACCACACTAGGAGCAGCCGGACACCGGTGGCTGGCAGCGCTGGCGACGTACAACGTTTACATCACGTACAGGCCGGGCAGCAGCAACGCACACTCCGACGCACTGTGCGAAGGTGCACCGGGATTCGTCCATCGTGTGTTGCAACAAAACTTTAACCATCTAAGGCCGATAGATGGGGTTTTGATATCAGTTATCAATGAGCAGCCACCCAAACAGCTAGAACTGCCATCCAGCTACGTGCTCAGAGTGTTGCAAATGTTGCACAGCGATGTGGGCCACCCAGGTCATGAATGAACGCTGCACCTTCTGCGAGACAGGTTTTGTTTGAGAGGGAGGGTCGGTGATGTGGACAATGACATGAAGACGTGTTCGCGGTGTATTGACAGAAAGGCGCACCTGACAGTCGTGCTCCGCTAGTGAATGTTGTTACGACTCGGGAGCTAGTGTACGTCGACTTCCTTACCCTAGAAGCAGCTAAGAGGGTCTTTCAGCACATCTTAGTTATTACAGATCACTTCACCCAGTGTGCACAGGCCATGCCAACCAAGAACGGCGCCAGCCCTGTTCTATAACTTCACTGCGCACTACGGGATGCCCTGCCGGCTGCACTCCGATCAAGGTGCTAATTTTGAAAGTCGTATGATCAAAGAATTGTGCCTGATAACGGGATTGCATAAATCTCGGACTACCCCATACCACCCTAGGGTTCAATCGCACATTGCTCACGGAAACATATCAAATGGATGTTAATAGAACATAATACTGTATATACCATACACACAAAATGCAGTGTATTTCAGATTTTCGCCAAGAGCGCGATGTGAAAAGGTGTTAAATAGTCCTCCTTCGATTGTTGGGGAAAACCCGCGCGTGTACTACAAGTTGGTTTGCGTATGTTTTCATGTTAGGTTTCTCTTCTTTCGAAATAGCGTGTGATAAAAATTATGTGCTGTTCATCTTAGAAAAAGTTCAAGCATAAGAAATCTTCTATTGCACGTTTCAAACAAACTTTAGGTGGCCTTTGGTCAGTCAAAAGGGGGCGCGACTCTCGTCGATCCGACCCTGCTGAAAGAGCTCCCACTTTTCGTGGGGGTGAGCGATGGTCATACCGGAGGAAGGACGTGGCGTGACTTCGTCCGATAAAAAATGTGTTTTTTGGACCCTAAATGAATGTGCAGCCTATAAATGGCAGAAGATAGTGCACTGATAGATATATGTTATAACCTCGCTTCAGACTTGTTTTTCTAAAAAAAAAAAAATGTGATTCGAGAGATATCTACGGTGTGAAAGTGCGGGATCCGTGCAACGTGCGAAGACACAACTGCTGACCTGTGATCAACTAAGAAGTTGGTGTTGGACGATCGCGTGGCCTGTGTTTGCAAATGTTGTGATTCTTGATGCTGTGTTTGTTCTTCCTTTCTGCCTCTTTAGAACGTTAAGCAATGGTTCCAAAAAAAGACAAGAAAAGGAAACAAGAATCAAGCGCCGAAGAAAGTTCTTTCAGCCCGCCTCAGAAGATGGAAGAGATAGAAAAAACAAGGGACGGTCGTCAGAAGGAGAGATCGGGAAGCGTGACCAAAAAAAGTAGAGCATCCCAATCACGCGACAGACAGACTCTCCTAACTCAAACCTTCTCCTCTACAGTCTCCGAAACATCCAACAACCAAATTTTAAAAAACTGGAAAATCTACAACAAACAACAGAAACGATGAGATAACAGTTAGAGGAGTGCTATCGGGCACTGGCTAAACAGATTGACCATAAAGTAGAGCTGCTAACAAGCGCACTTTTTGATGTCAAAAAGGAAAATGAAAGGTTAAAAGCTACAGTTGCAGCTCTGCAAAAACAAACAGAGGTTTTAAAAGAAGAAATTTGCAAACTAACAGTTCACTCGGATCAGCGAAAGGAAGAGTTAAACCTTCTAGAACAATACTCTCGGAGAGAGTCAGTAAGAATTTATGGAATTCAGGACGACAATAGAAATGAAACGGCGGAGGAATGTGAAAAGAAAGTGCTTCATGTTGTTCAGTCAGGACTTGGTCTGTCGGACATTGACACTCATAAAATCACAGCGTTACACAGAGTAGGAAAAATAAACAAAGACAGAACGAGACCAAGACCCAGGGTTGTCCATGGGACATATTTTTCTATCCCGTCCCATCCCATCCCATGGCAATTTATGCCTGTCCCATCCCGTCCCATCCCACGGGATGTTTCCCATGGGATTCCCATGGTATTAACAATCCTATGGACAACACTGAAAACCACTTTTCGGCTTTTGTTCTATAATTCCTGCTACTTCACATACAATAGATGATTCAGAGGAAAGATTTAAATCCTTGATGAATGAAATAACAGTAAATTTATTTTGCAATATCAAGTATCGACTACCATGGGAAATACAAATGTGTGCTGTCCCATCCCATCCCATCCCATGGGACGTTTCCCATGGGATTCCCATGGGATTCCCATTCCTATGGACAACACTGCCAAGACCAGTGATTGTGAAGTTCATATCCCGTAAAGACAGAGAACGAGTGCTGAAAGCAAGAAGTCGACTCAAGGGGTCAGGTATGTCTGTCACAGAAGACCTTACACAATTAAATGTGCAAATTCTAAATCGTTTAAAGCAGCACGAAGGTGTCCTAGACGCATGGTCGGCGGCTGGCGGCAAACTATTTGTGAAATTAGTGGATCTGTCTGTGCCTGGAGGTAAAAGGTGGTGATGTCAGTTATATCGACAAAATGCTTATAGGAATGAGCCACGAGGAAATAGTTCGACAACAACGGGAAAAGAGCGAAAGGAAATTCCAACAGAATCAGGAAGGGACGACAAGACAGCAACAACAACAGAGTGAGAAAAAACCTCATCATCAACAACCTGCACACGGAAGAGAGGGGCATCTTGGGACTTCTTTCTCCACTTTCGACCCCACTACTCGTTCCACGCCTTCAGTAACTAAGACGCCATCTCTGGAGCCGGGGGCGAGTGTGTTTAGCCCGGCACAGGGGCAGGACACCGAGCAGCCAAACACAACAGGGATGAACATTACACAAGAAATATCTTATCAGTGACCTCCCTTATGTCTTCTCGTAATCTGGATACCCTATACCAGTGATGCACAACCTTTTTCGGCCTGCGGGCCATATTCCCTTCCGACACGCGTGTCGCGGGCCGCTTCACCGCAAAAATTAAAAAAAAAAAAAAAAAAAAAATAGAAACATACCATTTTTATTAGAAAAAAGTTGTACTTAGTGGGATATTTGAAGCTGCTTTTCCGAAACCAGCTTCTGAATGTCTGGCTGCATCGAAGAAACACCAAGTCTGAGCACTGAATCGAAATGTTCGTCCGCGAGGCGATTACGTAAGATGGTTTCGCCCGTTTCATCACTGAAAAACGTTTGTTCACACACATAAGTACTTGTAAATATCGTGATCATCCTTAACGCTTGTTTTCGGAGATTTGGAAAAGTTTCTGCAGGCAACACTGCGTAGAAAGCAATTGTCTGCATCGCTCGAAATTTGTCAAGTAGGGAGTCTGGCTTTGCAAGTCAATCAGTTCCAGTTGCAGGTCTGTCGGGGCACTTGACACATCTGCCGCAAATGGATTTTCGAAGAGACGTATTTCATCCTTCAAATCATGAAAATCCTTAAATCTTTCACTGAAATTATCCTTCAAGAGCCCCAAAAGTTGTATCATTCTTTCTTTGGGAAAGACATATGTTGCTGCTGATCCTGACGTAGAGATGTTCACATTGGGAAGTGGACAAGCTCCATCCTTCCCGCCTGCTGAATGAAGAGTAGTAATTTCGCTTGGAATGCTGTTATGTCCGCATACACATGCGAAATCAACTTGTCTTTCCCTTGTAGTTTGGTGTTGAGTTCATTCAGATGTGACGTGATGTCGCATAAAATCGCCAAATCCCACAGCCACGAGGGGTCGTTCAGCTGAGGCACTTGCTTTAATTTCTCCGTCATAAAAATTTCAATCTCATGTCTGAAATCAAAAAACCGTTTAAGTACCTTTCCTCGGCTTAACCAACGGACTTCACTGTGAAAGAGAACGTCTTCATATTCACATTCTATTTCTGTCAAAAATTCCTTGAAAGTTCTGTGGTTCAACGCCTGTGATCTGATGAAGTTTACAGTGCTGACCACAATCTTCCTCACATGGTCCAGATTCAACACCTTGCCACAGAAATTTTGTTGGTGAATAATGCAATGAAGCCGCAGAGGCTCGGTTCCATTAGACTCGACGACTTTTCTAATAACCCTTGATGCCAGTCCGCTGTGGCATCCAACCATACTTCTGGCACCATCGGTAGTCACTCCCACTAATTTTTCCCAAGGAAGAGCAAGACCCTCTATTACGGCTGAAACTTCTTTGAATAGGTCTTCGCCAGTGGTGTTCCCGTGCATGCCCCTCATGGCCGCTAACTCTTCTGTAAGTTCAAAATCGCTGTTTGTACCGCGAATAAATACCAAGAGTTGAGCGGTGTCGGATGAGTCGGTTGACTCGTCAGCATCAATAGAAAACATTTCGAAACGTGATGCTTTGTCCCTTAGTTTTGACTGGAGATGTTTCCCCATATCTTCCACTCGCCGTGCAATTGTCGTGCGAGAAAGGCTGACGGCTTCAAATGCATTCTTCTTTTCAGGACACAGTTCCTCCACCACTGCTAGCAAGCACTTTTTTACGCATTCACCGTCGGAAAATGGCTTCACTTCTCTGCTCAAAATGTGAGCAACTCGGTAGCTTGCAATTACCGCCGCCTCATTTTCTTGTCTTTTCTTGCTAAATATTCTCGTCAAGCCTCCAATTTCTTGACGTAACTTAGCAATCTTTTCTGTGCGGCTTGAACCAAGGATGCCATCATACTTGTTCTTGTGCTTTGTTTCATAGTGCCGTTTAATGTTGTGTTCCTTAAAAACAGCCACACTTTCTTTGCAAATCAAACACGTTGGCTTGCTATCATGTTGTATAAAAAAGTACAGATCTGTCCACTTTTCTTGGAAGTTTCTGCACTCAGAGTTTAAGCTAGGAAGGGGATAGGAAATTGGAAAGGGGGAGGTTGGAAGTGTCAACAGTCTGAGGCGGGCCGCGCCATACGGAGATGGCCGGCTGATCTGTGTTTAATTAAGTTTGGTGTTGATAGGTTGTTTTGT
The DNA here is from genome assembly GCF_003073045.1 of Pomacea canaliculata. NCBI lineage: Eukaryota > Metazoa > Mollusca > Gastropoda > Architaenioglossa > Ampullariidae > Pomacea > Pomacea canaliculata. Next base: position 23,197 of record NC_037602.1, read on the forward strand.
TGGAAGAACAAAGGAAAGAGTGTAGTATTGTTTTGGATGTGTGTGGTGTGACTGGTTTTTTTTTTTTTCTTGACGGGAGAGGAGCGGACGGGTTTTTCTATTGCAAACAAGTTCTTCTCTTCTTCTTCTCGATCACTCTAAATGGACACGCCTGCCTCCTGCACAAATGATGCTGTGCGCCGCAGGTCCTCCAGGTTGCCGTGTAGTTTCCTCGACACTGGCGTCTCATCAGTCCAAATGCGGTGCCTGAGGTCTTCGTGCATGGGGCATTCTTGCAGTAGATGTGCTGTTGTCTGGCTGCCTGTCTGGCACGGGCACTGGCCTGTCTGGCCGATCCGAAGCTTGGTGTATAGGTGGTGATTGAGACGGTTGTGGCCTGTCCTCAGCCTGAAAATAATGACCTGCTGAGCCCTTGTAAGCAGGTAGTATGGGTCGTTCTGGTTGAAACGTGGGTGCTGTTGCATCCACTTGTTGTGCTGTTTGGCCTTGAGGATTTTTTTGATTTCACTGAAGGTGGTGGACCTGTCTTTGCAAACAAGTCTTGAACGACTTGTGGTGTAGTCCTGAATTTGCTACTTATCTAAAGATTGGTTTTGTTTTTCTCTCCAGGTTTTCTTTGTGTTTTTATTTCACTTTTGGTTAATTGTTCTTCGTCTACTCGCCTTATCCGCCTGGGGTTCCTGACCAGCGCTGAGTTGAAAATAATTTCAAGAAGATTCCTTGTCTGAAAGGCACTGTAGAGTGCAGGTGACATACTAGAGGCCCAGAAAGGTGTTGAGGGTCAATTTTGTGCAGTTTGATTTTCTTTAAAAATGGATTCCTTGGTTATTGAACTAACAGGAAAATACACTGCTATGTTAAACTAAAAGTTAGAAATTGTCTTAAAATACATTTTAATCGAGGTACCCCCAGGCGATCCGTCCTGATTTCCACAGGAAAATGACGAAATTCAAACGCTGTTTTGGTATTGTTTCCCTGTCAGAACCCCACTGTTTTATACCTTGCTAGAAAGCCCGGAGTCTGTATTTTCAATCTCTTTAACGACTGATTCAAGTATTAACCAATCAAAAGACCACTAATCCCCTGTGGAATGCGGCGTCCCTCGTTCTCAAACACTGGTTTCCTCCAAAGACGAAAATCAAGAATGAAATCTATCAAAAGATTGAGAGACGCCCCTACGTAGGGATAAATACTTCTTCTTCCCTTTTTTTCGTTTTTTTTTTTTTGGGGGGGGGGGTTTCATTATTATTACTAACATGCCGATTTCCTGTACTGTGGGCAGAAGCTTCGCGGGCCGGATATGGCCCGCGGGCCGTAGGTTGTGCATCCCTGGTTTATTTGATAAACAAGAGTAGGGATAAAACACCCTTGGTGTCAGCCAGTGCACGTTGAGATGGAATCGGAAAGAGTGGCGTTGACAAATGCTCCTTGCTGCCTCTCAAGCAAAAAGGAAATTATCCATGCCACTAGCTGATGATGAAGGAAAAACTCGTCAAGGAGTCTTCTAGCTAAGATATGTGGCTGGATAGTGTTGAAAACCAATAAGAAGTCAGCAAATAAGAATATGAATTTTTTAAATCACTTTTCATTTTTATTCAGTACGTACAATTGACAGAACACAATTCAAAAACCCATTTCTTAATTACAGAGGAAAGAGAGAGAATGAGAGAGGAGAAAAAAAGGGGGGGTGTCCACATGGCAAGTGTAAGATTAATAAGTTACCATGATCGTTTACGCTGGAGGAAATGAATCTCTATTTGGCACACATAGCATACACATATTGAACTTCTAAATAGAAGACACTCCAGGAAAAATGATCCTGACAAGCTGAAATGCAATTTACACCAAACAACATACATCAGTTTTGCTAGAGAGAGAGCCAAAGAAGACAGTGCCCTCAAGTACCGTTACAAAAAGCTGTACCTAATTACATTGGTAATATAACTGAGATACACAAGCACACAATGTATAACTGTTCCCAATCCACAGGAAGTGGCCTCATTCATCACATAAATGTTTTGACTGCTTAATCTTTATTATCCTTTTTACCAGTTCGTTAAATTAACTTATAAAAATAAATCTGTACACATCCCCTCTTTCTCATGTTTTCTTCGAATATAATCTACAAAAACATGTTAGAAATAGGAACTGTAAAACCAACACTCATACACTCACTGTATCTCTATGCAATTTAATTGTTTAGCTGTTTAACTAATTTGGTTTTTATAGGTATATATTGTTATGTACCCGAAAACTTGATCATATAAAAGTTAATGGGGGAATTGCACCATTGTATCTAGTACTCAAGTTAAATACTTAAAGTGATGCCTTCCTCATGTATATGTTTTTTAAAAGTCGTGAAATTATATATTTCCAGATAAACTCATAAAATTCATATAATCAGCCCAGCGTATTACAAATTCCTGCAATTTCATGTTGACAAGTGCGCTAAATTCTTCAATCTTGTATTTTCTATTTAGCTGTAGAATAAAAACTCTTAAGTCTGGCTGTTTCTTCTCTATTTTACATTTATAGACAAAAAACCTTTGCTTCTAGTAGTATATTCTCTAACGTCTTATCTATTGGACAGTTTGTTTCATATCCGAATAGTATTACAGATTCGTTAAGTGCTAATTTATTATTTTTAGAGAATTTTTCCCTTATTGTCTTTTCTAGGCCTGTCCAAAATAGTTTAGTTACCTTACAGTGCCAAAATAAATGTTCAATTGTCTCCCTTTCGTTACCACAGAAAGTGCATTTATTATTAACTTCTAACCCCATATATTCTGCCAGGGAGTTTGTACCTAGAATTCTGTGGATAATTCTGCATTGAAGCCATCTCAGTTTAATATCTTTTATTCCTTGAACCTTTGAAAATATTATTTTCCAGGGTAATTGGGCCCCCATTTTATTTTCACACTTTTCACAACATTTGGGCCTGATTGTACTTTCTGTCAATATTTCATAATAATATTTGGAACCTTTCTTTATGGAATGAATTAGTTTTTGATGTTTCTTGTGCTGTGTTGCACCTAATTGTAATGCCCATTGACTGAATAAATTTTTTTATTATTTTTGCACAGCCCATGTATGTAACTATATCTATTGTTGTTCCATACTTGTCATTAATTTCACCCAGGGACAAAAGTACTCCAGATTCATTATAAAAATGTTGAATTCTGTATAGCCCCTTACTAACCCAGTTTTTGAAGAAAATAACCTTCTTGCCAAGCTGAAATCTACTGTTTAAGTGTATTGGTTCTGCCATCACCTCCTCTGATGTTTCTGGCTTGACATAATAATAAAATTCCTTTTCCAGAATTTATTTTTATGTTGTATGTCATAGTACATATTTGGGCCATATTTATCTATGTCTATGAGTTTTGGGTATATCTTTATCACCACATCTTTCTATTGGTGTTCAGTGACATTCAGGTTTTTAATCCATATTAGCTTTAGCGCTTTTAGATAAATGTTAGGTATACTTAAGCCACTATTACGAACAGTTTTCACTACAACTTTCCTGTTTACTCGATCAGGTTTTCCATCCCACACAAAATTAAAGCATTGCTTTTGCAGTTATTGTATATCTTGAATAGGAGGATTGGGCAGCAGTATCCATAAATAAATTAATTTTGATAGTATTAATGATTTTAGCACAGCCACTCTTCCCATTGGTGTAATAACTCGTTTAAGCCAGGATTTCATTAAATTCCTCGTTTCAACATATTTTTCCTTAAAGTTTAGAGTGTAACATGGTTCTAACTTAGTGCTTAGACATATCCATAATATTTTAAATTCTGATGGGTTCCATTTAAACTTCAGGTGTGGGGAATTTTTATGGGTGAATTTTTTCTATTACCTAACCAGATAGCTTCTGTTTTTTCAAAATTTAACTGCAGTCCTGACATTCTACTGTATTTATTTAATGTAACCAAAGTGTTATTAAGAGATAATTCATCACCCTCCATAAAGATTGGTGTGTCATAGGCAAACTGTAATATTTTGTGTTCCTTTTCATTTATTCTAATACCTTTTATACTAACATTCTTCCTTTTCATTACTGCTAGGACTTCAGCACAAAGTATGAATAGGTACTTGGATATTGTATCACCTTGCCTACATCAACGTTTTATTTTGAACCAATCAGATAGTCTTCCATTACCCATAACAGCTGACTTAATGTTTTGGTAGAATGTTTTATCCAGTTACAGATATCAGTCCCAAATCCAAGTGTCTTTAATACTTTATGCATAAAGGACCAGTCTATGGTATCGAATGTTTTCTCAAAATCCAAACTAAGCAATAAACCCGGTAAATTTTTGTGGTCAAGGTATACTATCAGGTCATATATAAATCTAATATTGTCACCAATATATTTATTAGCCATAAATCCTTTTTGGTCATTTGCGACCAGTAATGGTAGTGCTCTTTTAATACGCATGGTTATACATTTTGAACCTATTTTATAGACCACATTTAAGAGCAGTATTGGCCTCCAGTTTTTAATAAATTCTCTAGCCTTGTCTTAGGTATAAAGTAGCCTTAGGTATAAAGCAGACCTGGGCAAAGGCCGGCCCGCGGGCCCGCCCGCCAGTATATATACTATATACTATATATACAGTATTGGGTAAAACTGAGTTAACTATATTAGTCCGGCCCTGTAAAACCATCCCAATTTCTCATGCGGCCCCTTGGGAAAATTAATTGCCCACCCCTGGTATAAAGTAATGAGACCTTCCTTCTGATGATGTGAAAATTCCCCATCTCTGAAGGCCTTGTTGAGTGACCTTATGATAAATGACCTTAATTTCTTCCAGAAAAACTTAAAAAATTCTGCTGTAAACCCATCAGTTCCTGGACTTTCTCCGTTTTTCATATTCTTAAGGACATTTCCTGCTTCTTCTATGGTGATTTCTCCTTCTTGAGCTTCCGCCACCTTGACGGGCAATTTAGGCATACCATTAACTAGCTCATCTATTTCACTCTGTTCTATTTCTCCCATTTGATATAACCTTTCAAAAAATAATTTAGTTTCAGTCCTTATTTCCTCTGCATCTGTAGTACAACTTCCTTCATCTTTAGTAAGTTTCATAATTCTTTTATTGACATAGTTTCTTTTCTTTAGGCTACAAAAGTATTTACTAATTTTTTTCTCCCTCTGGCAACCATTTTGCATTTGCCCATACTATGATCCCCTCCATTTTCTTTTCTCTAAGGCAGGGGTGTCAAACACCCGGCCCGCCATGACATTTTACCTGGCCCGCGAAAGAATTTTAGTTAATCATTGTTAATGGCCCGGCGACGGTGACAGAAGGCAAAGAACAGAAAAGTTTCCGTCGAGCACAGCAAGCAATGGGATGAGTTTAGTGAAGTTTGTACAGACCACCAACAGTGCACTAGTCAAGTTACCACCGCTCCTGTTGATGACCAGAAGGGATGGTGAAGGCGGGGCCCATAAGTCTGACCTTTGACACGGGACACCCTGCCCTGAACACGGGCCGCGGGTCGAAGATTTTTAGTACCTGTTAACTTCCCTGAATCGGTCCGAGATCAAAGGGTGACTAGGGTCAACCCACGTGTATGATGAGGCAGCTCATCCTCAGACTAGGAGAAACTCATCACTTTCTGAATGTGCGGGCTGGCGAGCGGAAGTCATCTCGATGAGACGTTAAGTTGCGAGAAGCAAACTTGTGGAGATCAAGTTGGTGGGAGTATATAGCTTCTCCAAGGACAGGGGATTATAGAATTATATGTGCAAACTGTGCATGATACGTGTGAACTGAATTAAACACGTGGACTGTGGATGATAAGTGCCAACTGTGGAATACTGACTGTCCAGTTCCTGCGTCGTCAAGAGGGAATAACTGCCTCCAAAGAGATAAGTATCCGAGTATAAACAGCAAGCCACGGTGTTGAAATAATTGCTGCTTGTCTATTGATCATTTGTGCCTTTTTTGCATAATTATATCTTCTTTTACATACATATACTGATGCAATAACATCACGTGTCATAGCAAATAGTACTGAGCAGAGCAGAGCACGCGATTGTTTATTAGAATTAATTGAAAGCTGTGTGTAGTGTGTGAACTTAACGCTAGTCGTAGGTATTGGTGCGCCATCTGTCGGGGAACAAAGGCAGATGAACAGAGCTAAGCACGTGTTGTGACTTTTCTCAAGACTTTTACTTACTGTTAATTTACTTAATAAAGATCGAGAACATTACACTGTGTAGTGAAGGGATTTTTGTAATTTCAATACCAATCAAATTTTAAATTAAAGCTAGCCGTTAAAATGGCCAAGAGAAAAGTTGATTTTGAAAACAGAATCTTTCAAAGCCAATGGGAGGCTGAATACATGTTTACTAATATCAGCAGTAAACCAGTGTGTCTACTGTGTGGAGATACAATAGCTGTGACCACAGAATATAATCTGAGACGGCATTACCAGACTAAACATCAGGACAAGTTCAAAAGCCTGAATGCAGAACAGAAGCTAAAGAAAGTGGAAGAACTTGAGAGGAATTTCAGATCACAGCAGACATTGTTCACTATAGCAACATCACAAAGTGAAGCTGCTGTGAGAGCAAGTTTTATTGTGGCAGAGGAGGTCGCTGTCAGCCCGGCCATTCAGTGAGGGAGAGTTTGTGAAGAGTTGCATGATGAAAGTGTGTGAAGTCTTGTGTCCAAACAAAAAGCAAATGTTTGCAAATGTAAGCCTCACCAGAAACACGGTTGCTAATAGGATTTTTGAGATGGTCACTGATGTGAAAACACAGCTGATCGAAAAAAAGCAAAGACTTCGTTGCCTACTCTCTTGCAGTCGATGAAAGCACTGACACGACGGACACGGCACAGCTCACCATCTTCATCCGTGGAGTCGACTCCAGTCTGAATATCACAGAAGAAATATTAGACATAAAATCCATTCATGAGACAAAGACAGGAAAGGACATTTTTGACAACGTATGTCAAAGTATCACTGACATGAACCTGCCCTGGGACAAACTTGTCGCGCTTACAACAGATGGAGCTCCGGCGATGTGCGGCCCACAGAGTGGACTAGTTGCAAGGATGCGGTCACATATCCAAGAAAATTGTAGTGGGGAGTAGAAAGTATATCACTGCATAATACACCAAGAATCGTTGTGTGCTAAAGTCCTCAACATGGAGCTTTTTTGTGTGAGCAACTTTTCACTGTGATGAAGATCAACAAAACATCACACAGGAGTCGTCTTACTGATGCACACTTGCAGTCCATCCTGAGAATCTCCACAACGCAGAAACTTACTCCAAACATAAACGAACTTGTTGCCAAGAAAAGATGTCAAACGTCCACTTCTGACAAAATAAATTAAGAAGAAAAACAGCTAACCCTTGGTTTGTTATTACTTTAATTTTGTTTTAACGTATGATTTTGTTTACACAAAATTAATAACAAAACGTTTGTTTTCTACTGTTCAATAAAAAGTTATCGGACTTAAATAATAACCTTCGGCCCGCCACTTTGTGTACGATGTGAGATTTGGCCCCCTGGGTAATTGAGTTTGACACCCCTGACTATGGCATTCCACCTAAGCTCATTAACATCATTCAAGGGTTGTACGAAGACTCGTCCTGCCACGTTATTCACAAGTCAAAGCTCACTGAACCTTTTGTAGTGAAGACTGGTGTAAGACAGGGTTGAATATTATAACCAACAATATTCCTGATGGTTATAGACTGGATTATGCGCAAGACAACAACTCCGGTATCCAGTGGACCTTCACCAAACAGCTAGAGGGCCTGGACTTCGCATATGACATTAGTCTCATTGGCAACAACATACACAAACCAAACTGTGTAAGCTAGCAGATGAAGTGGAGAAGACTGGCTTAAAAGTCAACAGAAAGAAGACCGAAGTGATGAGAATCAGCAACAAGCAGGAACTCCCAATCCAACTTCAAGGAGAGAACATCCTAGAAACAGAGCACTTTACGTATCTGGGGAGCATTGTCAACAAGGATGGTGGAGTGGATGATGACATCAAAAGCCCCATCAACAAGGCCAGGCATGCTTTCAACAGCCTACGCCCAATCTGTAACTCCCAAACATTATCCTTCTGCAGTAAGACCCGCATCTTCAACACCAATGTGAAGGCTGTCCTACTGTATGGTTCTGAAACCTGGAGAGTGACAAACACCATCAACTAGAAGCTCCAGACCTTTATCAACCGATGCCTACGCCCTATTTTGAGAATAAGATGGCCTGAAAAGATCTCCAACAGCACCCTGTGGAAGAGAACCAACCAGAATGCCACTAGCCAAGACATCACAAAGCGCAAATGGGGCTGGATAGGACACACCCTGCACAAACCAGTTGACACCATTGCAAGGCAGGCACTTGATTGAAATCCTCAGTGGAAGAGGAGAGTTGGGAGACCAAAGCAGACTTGGAAAAGAACAGTCGAGAGCGAGGCAAAGGACATAGAAACCACATGGGCCCAACTGAAGGGGGCTGCCCTATACCGGGTCCGCTGGCGAGGTGTTGTTGCGGCCCCATGCTCCTCAAGGGAGCAACAAGGAATAAACTAATCTTGTAACGCTGCATCTTGCAGCAAACTTTATTTATTTTTATTTCGAGTTTTTACTTTTGTGACTAGAATTTCTTCTCAAAATACCACGTGGGAAAGAATAAAAACCACGATGACATTCTTAGACCGTTGTAACAGCTAAAAAAAGTAACTTAGTGAACCGAACTCAGCTGTCGAAATCACCATCAATCATGTGGTAAGCGTCTCGAAAATAAAGCGAAGTTTTAATTTCTGCGTCTCGAAAATAAAGCGAAGTTTTAATTTCTGCTGCAAATTTCGGTGGTAATCAGTAATCACCCCCTAAAAGGCCAGAGAGCTGCTGCTTTTCCCAGAAATCTTTGACAGAAAATAAGAAATCACATAGCCACAAAAATCAAACATCTTTAATCCATGTGACTACAGAGGTAATTCATAAAATAATCCTAGCATACAGAGGAACAGGACATCAGCAGCTGCTCAAATTCTGATGCACTCAGTGATGTATCTCTGGATTTCATGAATAAGTTATCAGCTTTTGAAATAATTTCTTTAATGAAAGAATTATATGTTCATTATATGTTGATGTTCATCCCATCATCCTGCAACTGAAGGCTAAGAAAGATGAGTGTGTTTCCTACTAATGCTGCTACTTAAGTAGCTGCTCTGACATTTGATACAGGCCTAAAATTTGGTTGAAGCTTTCTTTATCCATATTTAAACATTTCAGTGAGAGCTTTTTTAAAAAAATATTGAGTAGTTTAGTAGATAATAAGCTTTCAGTTTTTCTTTCCTCGTTTTCTCAGTTTCTTATTTTGGTTAAAGACTGTTTACTTCAAAAGGATATAACATTTGATCGACAAGAGATATAGACCTGCAATTTGGTTGAGTTATTTTTATCATACAAATTTGAACATTTCTATGACGGCTTTTTGAAGAAATATTTAGTAGCTTGGTAGTTATATCGTTTTCAATCAAAATTTCTTAAAATTTAATACCGCATTTTGCTAAATAATTCATTAAAAAAAAAATTCGACGATTTTGCAAAATCCTTTCTCATCTAAATGTAGATCTGTCTTTTAGGGAACTATTTTAAATTGGAATTTTAAGTCTACGCACAAAATTGACGAAGTTATAAGCTTTTTAAAATGTTTGTTTGGGCGCAATTTTGGATTGTTTCCATGGCAACCGATAGTGTGACAAGTGAAGTAAAACCATTCTTTAAAACTTCATTCAAGGGCTAAATAGCTGATACAAAAAAAAAAAAAATCTGCGCTTTCCCGTGAAACGAAAAACAAATTTTCTGCAGGTACCTGGCCTTAAGATGATGGCCACATATGTAATTACCTAAATATAACTGAACACATCAGAACAAATATCAAGGTAGTGTGTATCGGAGTCACATCACCTTACAGCAGACTTAGGGTTAGAAGCAGGTTCAAGCACATACGAAGTGTGTGTGTGTGTGAAGAGGGCTGGAGTGAGTGCCAAAGGAAGATGGAAAGAATGCATGGCATGTTCTGCAGTCAACTTACTGTAAATCTCGAACTCGCAGAAGTTTATGTACGGCACTTTATCCGTTCCGGTTGTTGTTGTTCTAGTGAGAGTTACATTTCTTGCCTCTCGACGTTCGTTTTTTGGTATATTCCAGATGCTGACATTAGTTTGTTGGTTGAATGTATAGACTTGGACTCCATCGAAGAAGACATTAATACCTTTAATTCTAAGTTCCTCTGTAAAAATACATGTACATTAAATAGCAGAAGTAAATCTATACAAAACGACATGCATGCACACAGACGCGCACGTACACATACAAGTAGACATCATGCCACACTACAGCCCATGCTGTCATTGCCTGCCAAACAGTGGAATACCACACTACACAATGTCTTTGTGCGCATCTGCTTGTACAAACAAGGTGACAGCTGGCTAGAATTCTACATTTCAGTAGCATAATTACAGCAAAGGAAACAACTAGTCACAGGCACTGTGGAGCTGGTGAGATTGGTTGCGTTATGTTGATGGAGAGACCTGTTTGCTGAGGTGTATGGTGAATAACTGTAGAACAGAAACACTTGCAGTCCATTCGTTACACTAGGAGAACAAAACTACCAGGGCTCTGACATTACAGTTGTCTGATAGTCGCAATTTTATAAGCCCACACTAAATTTATTGCACTTTATTGTATTGTATTGTATTTAATATTTTAATTCTTACCCTTTTCCCTTGCGTAGATGACAAGTTTGTGAATGAAATAACTCTGTCTCAGAATCACTGTCAAATAAGGGTTTGAATCGTTATTTGAGGTAGAGAAGCAGTTTAGTCCGTACCATCCACTAATGTTTCTATCTCCATTTATAATCCAAGTGCAATTTCCCTTTTCGTAGTCAATCCATCTATACAGAGTGCTGTTATAGCAGGTTCCTTGTAGAGCGACGTTCCCTGCAACACAAAGCACATTGTATCAGGAGATCTGCAAAATATTGACACGCATTTTATACTGTCGCGTTCCACCCCCAGCGTCGCCGGAAGCACGCTCACAGCCGCTCACACAGCCGGCCAGACACGCACAGACACTCGGCCGGAGGCAGTCAGCGACTTACCTCTCGAACCCGTGCACGGCACAGACCACGACAAAGACGGGAAAAATGATACAAGCACGCAGTTTAATAAAAATATAAACACGAATACACGTACACCCACAGAAAAACGGATAAAAAATACACCTACGAGTACTCGTCAAGTAAAAATAGCAACTGGGGACAGCCTCCCCGCAAAAAGGTTATAAATAATATTCACACACAGCAGAAAGAAAAAAACAACAACAAAAAACAAAAAAAAAAAGACCAAAGTATACGGCGATATAGCACAGTCAAGTGTCCGCTCAAGGTGTTCACAGAACCAGCGGTGCCACCCTCTCTCCCTCTGGACCAGCTGTCCAGCTGACCTCACTTCTCTCGTCATGGTAGACCTAGGTCACGGAGTCTCTGCTCGTCGGTCTCCACCCTAGGTGCTCCCTCCCCCCCCCCCGATGGCTAGGCCGTACACTGGCACAGCAGGGTCGCTCTCACGAGGCGATGATGGCGCAGGGTCGACACAATGGCGGACACTCATACAAAAGAGGACGACGACACAGATGAGGAGGAAAAAACGTCCAGCGACATCACGATTATGAAGAACATGTGGCCTACGTAGAACACGGAGAAGACGTAACACATGTAGAACAAAACAAATTGAAGACCAAAACGGCTTGTGCTACGGCCCGACGGTCAGCTGCCCTCCACAACAGGAATGGCAAAAACCTTCCCGTGGATATCCGAGGACACTTTCCGTACGAAGCCCACACGGCTTGAGTAAAACGGGCGCAGCCTACACGCACGGCCTCCCGCCGTCCTTTCAGACACAACACGCTCCTCTCTCCACAGAGCCCAGGTCAGAACTGCCACGAGGGACGCTGCTCTCTGGGGGTCACTTCCTGTCGCCCAGGGGCTGTGACCAATCGTCAGCGCCCACGACACCCAGACCATGCCAAGGCGCGTGAACGCTTTTCACGCCAAAACCTTGGACAGGGAAGGGACCAGTACACCGACCAGTGCACCCCCAAAGCTCCCACCGGCAGCACACAGAACTCAAGCCGACGTCACGTGACGTGGCAAGAGCGTGACGTAAGGCACGGCTACGGTCAGCGGGAGAAGGCCTTGACCTTTTCCCCGCGAACTGTACAAAAAACCGCCGTCTACCGTCGTCTGCTGTGAACTGACTTACTGAACAGGAACGTCCCCAGGCGCTGACAGAAAGGCCGAAATCGTGACACGCGACATATACATCATACACATAATATAACTCAGCTGTTTGCAACATCACTCCAACTACTGAAACCTATGAAAGAACACGTTACAATAATAATAATTGCAAATGTGTATAGCGCATACTCACACTCCTAAGAAGTATGCTCTAAGCCAGACCTGGGCAAACGCCGGCCCGCAGGCCGGATCCGGCCCGCCTTCTGTCTCTGACCGGCCCGCCCGCTGGACCGCCCGCCAGTATATATACTATATATACAGTATTGGGTAAAACTGAGTTAACTCTATCAGTCCGGCCCTCTAGAACCATCCCAGTTTCTCATGCGGCCCCTTGGGAAAATTAATTGCCCACCCCTGCTCTAAGCGTTTAAGAACAAGGATACGCAATAGGCAACATACGAAAGACAGAAGAAGAAAGAAACAGCACAAGAAAGACGGAAAGATAAACAACAGTATTGATGATGAATAAAGGTGTTAGGAGTAATGATTAATGAAGAGGTGCATGTAACGCATTCTATAGTGGATAGGTGGCGGGTATGGAAAGCGAGGGAGTTCCAATGTTTGGCTGGACAATAACTAAACAGCCAATGGCCATATGTTGTTGTTGCGGTGACAGGAAGAGTACGGATTTGTTTGTTTATGTTTTATGCCGTGCCAGCAACTAGGACTATATCAAGGCAAAAGGTAGCTCTAACTTTAAAGGTTTAGGGATTAGTCTTCCCAAGTCACATAAATATGATATTTTGTAAAAAGCCAGCATAGTAAGTAAAAGATGTAAAGATGTGGATCAAGTATAAAAAGGGTTAGTGAAACCCAAAAAAGGTTACCAGCACACTAAAAACAAAAGAAAAACTATCAGAACATAAAAATTGTTTATTTTGATGGTAAATTCTTATCTTCTTTAAAAATGAAAAGATTGCTGCCGATGGGACGGACCTAAATAAGGAAAATAAAGAATTCTCTGTAAAAAAAAAAAAAACTGACAACGGGTAGTCTGAAGCTTCGGACAGATAATCAGAAAGTGTAAAACATTAAAATTTCCTCTACACCAGGGACAAACAGGTGGTGGTTCGCCTCGCAAGAGGTGTCCTTGCGTGGCATAGGTGTGTCCTGTCTTTAATCTTGTAAGGACCGCCTCCTCCCGCCTCGAAGGGTGGCAAGAAGGTAGGCGGTCGGAAAGGCAAGGAAGGATGGCATATAACTTGTTTTGGCCCATAGTGTTCCAGTGGCGTTGCCATAAGGACTGAATATAGGCTGAGAATAGAGGTTTGAGGTCTGATGAGATAATTGACTGTAGTTTACCAGGGGACTGACATGCAGCCTTGGCAGCCTGGTCTGCTCGAACATTGCCTGGAATACCAGCATGGCCAGGAGCCCAAATAAAAACAATGTCCTTGTTTTGCTGAAAGAGTGCTGCATGAATTTTATGAATCTGTACCACAAGGGGGTGGTCACAATAATTTTAGAGGAGAGCTTGGAGTGCAGAAAGAGAGTCTGAAATAATCAAAAAGTTGTGTTCCGAAGAGCGGTGGGCATGCTGTAAGGCAGGGATGCCCAACCTACGGCCCGCGGGCCATATCCGGCCCGCGAAACTTCTGCCCACAGTGCAGGAAATCCGCATGTTAGTAATAAAAAAAAAAGACCTAAAAAAAACGACAAAAAGGGAAGGAGAAGTATTTATCCCTACTTAGGGGCGTCTCAATCTTTTTTTCGATGGACGAACATTTCGATTCAGTGCTCCGACTTGGTGTCTCTACGATGCAGCCGGACATTCAGAAGTTGGTTTCGGGTAAACAACTTCAAATATCCCACTAATTACTACATAATTAATGATAAGTACAGCTTGTTTCTAATAAAAATGGTATCTGCTCTATTTTTTTTTTCTTTTTTTTGTATTTTTGCGGTGAAGCGGCCCGTGACACGCGTGTCGGAAATGTGTATGGCCCGCAGGCCGAAAAAAGTTGGGCATCACTGCTGTAAGGCAAGCAAGATGGCATGGAGTTCTGCTGTGAAAATAGAACATTCGTCCGCCAGTCGGACTCAAGCAGCCCGTTGCGGGTGACAGGACGGAACTGCTGCCGCCGCGACTGGACCACCACTTGGGACTTTGGAGCCATCTGTAAATACAAGGCAGAATTCAGGATAGTCAGAAATGAGTTCATGATAGTGTTGGAGATATATTGGGTCACTAGTGTCCCCTTTTTTAAAAGCTGTGAGATCAAAACGAAACTCTGAAGAATAGTAAGGAGACGATCATCACACGAGGAGCGGCGTTGTGTCGCTGGGATGTAAGGGAAGAGCAGTCCACAGAAATAGCATCTACTATCAACTCGAATTTAATCTGTTACGATGGCATCAGGAAGAATGGATCAGAGAGATTGCGATCGTGACTTGGCCACAATATCTGCTATGGGTGATCACGCCTGCAACAAGCAGCAACTTAAGTGTGTGCAAGTAAGTGAGATTCATTCAACTGAATTTATTTGTTATCCAAAATAATGGTGTAAAAATGCAAGCAAAGCGCGCGAAAATCAGCCACAAGTACTTGATTTATTTAAAATTTATAGTTAATGATTACGTGGATGATGCTAGGCGCCCTCAACTAGCTCTCCGGGGTGCTGATTAATTTTTCGCAAAGGTCGCAAAGAAGGGAAAAACTTCGAGAGCCTTCGGAAGCGTGACGTCAGCACCCATGGCAAGCTTCGCAAAGCCATCTCTCCGCTTGACTCATTGACAGCCATAAAACTTGTTCTGGCGCTAATTCAACAACTTTTAAACACTATGAAGGGCTCGATAGAGTTAATTCCGACAGGCAAAATAACTCAAGGCCTAAGACTAATGCGTTGCTGTGCAGTTTATTGTTAAAAAAAAAAAACGTGAACGTGTAAAAATGCGGTTTTTATTTTTTATTTTTCACTTTGTTTACTATGAAGCAGAACAGCACTTGTAACCTGTAATATTAATTAATTACTATACAGATTTATTTACAATACTTTTCTGTCATATGCCCCTGAATGAATTGATAGATTGACCATCAGTTTAACACCAAAAATTCTTTTCTGTCTATTTTTGGTAAAAATACTCCCATATTTCTGTCTTTCACCAATCTATGTGGTACATTAGCATTTCACTTGCTTTTAAATACAAAAGCTACTCTGAAAATTTAACAAACAGCATCTAACAAAAACCATTTGGGAGGCAACACAACTGAGGCTTAGGGGGATAGTTCTACAGAGAAGCATGAACTTTTTCAGTCTTTCATTAAAGCGTTCTACGTGAATTCGTGCCTTGGCTACCCTCCTTGTATCCATCTCCTGTTCTGCAGACAGGCTAGCTCGCTTACCTAGAAATGCAGGGATTTTTATAGTAGCCTGTCTTGACAAAAGCAAATCCTACACTTTAAACCCTTTGTCCACAAGCAAAACATCTCCTTGTTCAATGTGTTGTAGAATGCCACATTTCTCAAATATATCAACAAAACATGCAGCACCTTTAGGGGTGACTGCAATCAGTCCTTTCATTGTGGTGTGGTGCTTGTAAGAGGAATACACATTGCCTTGCTACCCATAATCCCTTGGTGTCTGACAAAGAATTCTGTGCAGTCTGCAGAGCATCTGACATTTGTAAACTGTCTAAACACTCTTGGCAAAGATGTTTTAACTATATATTTTGACATCGCTGCTGACGTAACAGTCCTTACTAAGGGGGGGGGGGGTCTGTGGAGCGGGGTGCTACAGGTCTGATCCTTTAACATCATGTTTCCTCATTTACTAACCACTCGCATGTAAACAACTTTATGTTCAAGTAGTGATGTAGATCCTAGTGCACTTGTCCTACTGTTTGCAGTCTATATTTCGTTACTGAATGAAGTGTAGATATTGAGATTCGAATTGTAAACATACATTATATACTGGGAAAATAATTTACGATTACAAGTACAAGGGGCCCGGAGAGGTCGTCTGTCCCGGGGCCCGGGCTGGCTCTCGGCAGCCCTGCCTATACACCAAGCTCCGGATCGGCCAGACAGGCCAGTGCCCGTGCCAGACAGGCAGCCAGACAACAGCACATCTACTGCAAGAATGCCCCATGCACGAAGACCTCAGGCACCGCATCTGGACTGATGAGACGCCAGTGTCGAGGAAACCACACGGCAACCTGGAGGACCTGCGGCGCACAGCATCATTTGTGCAGGAGGCAGGCGTGTCCATTTAGAGTGATCGAGAAGAAGAAGAGAAGAACTTGTTTGCAATAGAAAAACCCGTCCGCTCCTCTCCCGTCAAGAAAAAAAAAAAAAAACCAGTCACACCACACACATCCAAAACAATACTACACTCTTTCCTTTGTTCTTCCAACAAAACAACCTATCAACACCAAACTTAATTAAACACAGATCAGCCGGCCATCTCCGTATGGCGCGGCCCGCCTCAGACTGTTGACACTTCCAACCTCCCCCTTTCCAATTTCCTATCCCCTTCCTACCTTAAACTCTGAGTGCAGAAACTTCCAAGAAAAGTGGACAGATCTGTACTTTTTTATACAACATGATAGCAAGCCAACGTGTTTGATTTGCAAAGAAAGTGTGGCTGTTTTTAAGGAACACAACATTAAACGGCACTATGAAACAAAGCACAAGAACAAGTATGATGGCATCCTTGGTTCAAGCCGCACAGAAAAGATTGCTAAGTTACGTCAAGAAATTGGAGCTTGACGAGAATATTTAGCAAGAAAAGACAAGAAAATGAGGCGGCGGTAATTGCAAGCTACCGAGTTGCTCACATTTTGAGCAGAGAAGTGAAGCCATTTTCCGACGGTGAATGCGTAAAAAAAGTGCTTGCTAGCAGTGGTGGAGAACTGTGTCCTGAAAAGAAGAATGCATTTGAAGCCGTCAGCCTTTCTCGCACGACAATTGCACGGCGAGTGGAAGATATGGGGAAACATCTCCAGTCAAAACTAAGGGACAAAGCATCACGTTTCGAAATGTTTTCTATTGATGCTGACGAGTCAACCGACTCATCCGACACCGCTCAACTCTTGGTATTTATTCGCGGTACAAACAGCGATTTTGAACTTACAGAAGAGTTAGCGGCCATGAGGGGCATGCACGGGAACACCACTGGCGAAGACCTATTCAAAGAAGTTTCAGCCGTAATAGAGGGTCTTGCTCTTCCTTGGGAAAAATTAGTGGGAGTGACTACCGATGGTGCCAGAAGTATGGTTGGATGCCACAGCGGACTGGCATCAAGGGTTATTAGAAAAGTCGTCGAGTCTAATGGAACCGAGCCTCTGCGGCTTCATTGCATTATTCACCAACAAAATTTCTGTGGCAAGGTGTTGAATCTGGACCATGTGAGGAAGATTGTGGTCAGCACTGTAAACTTCATCAGATCACAGGCGTTGAACCACAGAACTTTCAAGGAATTTTTGACAGAAATAGAATGTGAATATGAAGACGTTCTCTTTCACAGTGAAGTCCGTTGGTTAAGCCGAGGAAAGGTACTTAAACGGTTTTTTGATTTCAGACATGAGATTGAAATTTTTATGACGGAGAAATTAAAGCAAGTGCCTCAGCTGAACGACCCCTCGTGGCTGTGGGATTTGGCGATTTTATGCGACATCACGTCACATCTGAATGAACTCAACACCAAACTACAAGGGAAAGACAAGTTGATTTCGCATGTGTATGCGGACATAACAGCATTCCAAGCGAAATTACTACTCTTCATTCAGCAGGCGGGAAGGATGGAGCTTGTCCACTTCCCAATGTGAACATCTCTACGTCAGGATCAGCAGCAACATATGTCTTTCCCCAAAGAAAGAATGATACAACTTTTGGGGCTCTTGAAGGATAATTTCAGTGAAAGATTTAAGGATTTTCATGATTTGAAGGATGAAATACGTCTCTTCGAAAATCCATTTGCGGCAGATGTGTCAAGTGCCCCGACAGACCTGCAACTGGAACTGATTGACTTGCAAAGCCAGACATCCCTACTTGACAAATTTCGAGCGATGCAGACAATTGCTTTCTACGCAGTGTTGCCTGCAGAAACTTTTCCAAATCTCCGAAAACAAGCGTTAAGGATGATCACGATATTTACAAGTACTTATGTGTGTGAACAAACGTTTTCAGTGATGAAACGGGCGAAACCCATCTTACGTAATCGCCTCGCGGACGAACATTTCGATTCAGTGCTCAGACTTGGTGTTTCTTCGATGCAGCCAGACATTCAGAAGCTGGTTTCGGAAAAGCAGCTTCAAATATCCCACTAAGTACAACTTTTTTCTAATAAAAATGGTATGTTCTATTTTTTTTTTTTTTTTTAATTTTTGCGGTGAAGCGGCCCGCGACACGCGTGTCGGAAGGGAATATGGCCCGCAGGCCGAAAAAGGGTGTAACTTGTGCTAGCATGATATATCCTGTGCAACTCTGTTTGAAATTAAAAAAAAAAATTCAATTACACCTACCTAATTTGCTTTGGATTACCTAATAAGTGACTGTTCATGCAGGATTCAAATGTAAACATTTTTGTTTCACATAGTTTGATCTGCTATTATTAGTTGAAATTTTTTTTTCTATCTCTTACAGTTATTTTTTTATGATTTTTTGAAATTGGTGAATTTCCATGCTCACGAGGGGAATGTGACCGTTCTAGACACAAAGTGAGCACATGCCACGAAGACTGAAAATTGGCAAATACATAGTAGAACTCAAGATAGGTATTAGCGTCATTTCCATACATCAACTTTGGTTTGGTTTGTGCTTGCTGCTGTGACCTCCTGACATCGCACAAATTGTACTTTGTTTAACACATGTTACTGAAGTAATGCTTACACAATTTAAAATGCGGTGTTAGGTATTATCTAAAGCGTTAAGAGCATGCTCATTATGGGCGTGAGTATGCGCTGTACTAATCACGTCTTGTTTTCTTAATATCATCATCATCCATCATTCATCACACAACCATCTTCTAGGAGCTAGAGTTCTTATCATTATCATACATTACCATAAATTTACACAGTAACTTTCATTTGAAAACTAACATTGAATTCAGTGTAAAAAGTGATATTTTCGTGCATGAAATATAATAAAAAGGATAACTTTAGTAATTTTCATGCCAGCTGCTTATTTACCACTAAATGCTTTATGTTGAATCTTCACATCAGACCAGACGACTACCTTTATTGAAATGAAGTTGACTCTCATCAATGATTGTATCTAAATACGAGATCATGCCAACTGAGACAACCAGCCATTCAGAAAGCTTAAATAGATCCCCATGTAATATTCTTTTGGCTGCTAACTGGTTTTATACCTTTTTGGGGTATTTATCGTCACGTGGTAGTTTTTATAAATTGTATTCAGCTATGGGATTTTTGTGAATAAAATCATTTTTTCTTTAATATTTGATTTGACTTTTAATTTTTTTTTTTTGTACCAGCTAACAAATTAAAACTATGAATTTCTAATTTTTCTTTTTGTACCAGCCCCAAATTAAAACTATGAATTACTAATTTGTCTTTTTGAACCAACAAATTAAAACCGTGAGTTACTAATTTTTGTTTGTGTACCAGCTAACAAATTAAAACTATGAATTACTAATTTTTCTTTTTGTACCAGCTAACAAATTAAAACTGAATTACTAATTTGTCTTTTTGTACCAGCTAACAAATTAAAACTGAATTATTAATTTTTGTTTATGTATCAGCTAACACAGTGGTTCTCAAAGTGTGGTCTCCGGTCCACTAGTGGTCCGCGGGCATAAGTCAGGTGGTCCGCTGCTGACAGTCGTCATATGTCAGCAAAGTGATGTTTAAATTGCCAGATAGGCTTGTAGAAAACTTCAGTTAAGTACGTAGTTTTATGTCAACTTATTACTATACTACTGTCAGAAAAGGAACTTTAGTTTTGAATTGTAATCAAACAAATGCGGAAATTTAAATTTTAAATTCATACTATAGAGTGATTTTTTGGCCTTGGTGGTCCGCCATATTTTTTCACTTAAGAAAAGTGGTCCGCGGTCCAAAATACTTTTAGAACCACTGAGCTAACAAATGAAAACTGTGAATTACTAATTTGTGTTTATGTACCAGTTAACAAATTAAAAATATGAATTACTAATTTTTGTTTATGTAGCAACTAACAAATTAAAACTGTGAATTGCTAACGTTTCTTTCTGGCTCTATAGGGCGCTGATGTAAGAAGACAGAATGGCCGACGTTGCAATTACCAAATCAAGACGTTCATCGCCTCTGAAATAATGAATCTAAGAACGAAGGCGATGCTGGTGCTGCAGCTAAGAAAGTCTAGTAACACAAAATACTTGCCTTTCATTGATGACTGCGAAAAAGTTGTCACATAAGACTTCGTTCTTTGGGCGAACTGAATACCAATCTCTATGTAGTGGCGCTGTGAGCCGGTCGTCTGTTGAAATACCCGGATATTAATGGTTCTACTCGTACATCAAGATAATAAAAATGTAATAAATGTGTCTGCGGACGATCTACCTACTATACATTTGTATAAATTCTATAGATGGATTGGACCTTAAACTGATTTATTCAAATCTATGAACAAAACTCACATAATTACAATCTTCAGTGATGTGAAAAGTCAAGCTGATCGGCTAGATCTAAAACCAGGTGACAGAAGAGTCATTTAAAGAAAGATAACCGTCTATTTCTGGAATACATGTAATAATAATATGATGATTGATGTTGTTGTTTGGTTCCTCTGTGTGTTTTCTGTATTTGATTTTATTCTTTGTTTCGTGCGGTTGTTTATTCTTGTATAGCTCATATGTTATTTGTTTTCCTGTTCATTGCATGCTGTCCATGTTTCGTTCTTGTTCTTAAGCGCTAAGAGCTTGCTCATTAGAATGTGAGTATGCGCTTTACACATTTAGCATTTATGATTACTATTATTAATTTGTAAAACGCATACTCAGGGTGTGACAAATAGACTGACTGACAGACAGCTGTAATTAGTCTGGCAATGGGAACTGTGAAAAGGTCTATATGCTGACTGAGCATGGGGGATGAGCTGGTGCTCCAGGAAGTAGGCCCAGAGTTGTGTCAAAACTACTTTCTCTGTGACCTTTGAGAGAAAAGACAAGTTGGAAACTGAGCGATGATTGTTGAACACATCGACATCCAGAATGGATTTCTTAAGTGGCTTCACCAGGGCATTTTTAAACAAAGATGGGAAAGCACCTGGTGACAAGCTGACATTATAATGTTTGTGATGGAAGGAAGTGAAATATCTACACACTCAGGAAGAAGACTTGTGGGTATTGGTCTCACTGGCAAGTTGTTGGCTTGGCTTTCAGAGTAATCGCCTTTATATCAGCATCAGAGACTGGTCGAAATTTCGGCAGAGAGCATCCCAGAAGAATATCACAGGAGATGCTGGCAGGCACCGATATCGAGTCCAAGGATGATCGAATGTCCGAAATGTTAGCAAAAAATTGTCACAAAACACTTGTGGCAGCTGAGGCAGAACAGGCAGTGGGCAGCGGTTATATATTATATATTTTGAGATGCCAGGCACTAGCTGTGCGATTCCAGGATGCCCTGCTTGCAAAGGTCGACACAAATGTTTATCATTTTCCCCGCATAAGAAGAGTAGGCAATCAAGACTGGGACAAAAACTCTTGCGAGAGCTGTGAATAGTTGTGATTCCATCTTGACAGAGCGACCACTAGCTCCACACATTTCAAAGCGGAGTGTTACATGGAAGGTAAGTCACCAGGTGAGAGAAATCTAGCTTTTTATATTTTAGAGTATTTTTATTTTCCAGTGGTTGTAAGCATTTCTGTGCCAGATCAAAAGATTGAAAATCGTGAAATAATCAAACTATTAATCACATAGTATTATTAGTATAAACAACATTTGATGACATTGCCCTGCTGTCACACCGCCACCAAGACATGCAGGAAAAAACAAAGGCCTTCTCAGAAACAGCTGGAAACCTTGGCTTGAAGGTCAGCACAAAAAAGACTAACAGTATGAGAGTGAACGCCAGAGTCCAAGACAGCATCAAACTAAATGGAGAAGAGATTGAGGAAGTTGACAGTTTCACCAATCTTGGGTCCAGAATGGCAAACACCGGGGATGCGGAGGTGGAGATTCGAGCCCGACTGGCGAAAGCCAGCCACGCCTTCGCCTCACTCAGGAGCACATGGAAGGCAACAAACATCAGTCAGAAGATCAAGCTGAGAATCTTCCAGTCAACTGTGATCAGCACCCTCCTTTACGGATCAGAATCTTGGAAGATGACCAAAACCATCAGTAACAAGCTTGACGTCTTCCACAACAGATGCCTCAGGCGCATACTTAACATCTTTTGGCCAAACACCATCACCAACGAAGAACTCCACCGAAGAGCTGAAACCGAGTCCATCACCACGCAGGTTCAACGAAGGCGTTGGCGATGGATCGGACATGTGCTCCGCCAGCAGACAGCAGACCTCTCCAGAGTCGCCCTACGATGGACTCCAGACGGCCGGAGAAAACGAGGCCGCCCAAAGGAAACTTGGAGAAGAACAGTGGAAAGGGAGATGAAAGGAAAGGGCTGGACATGGGGTCACCTAGAGCGGGTTTCAGCCGATCGACATCGGTGGCGGACTCTGGTTGAGGCCTTATGTGCAACCAGATGCACGAAGAGGAATAGATAGATAAACAACATTTATCCAGCACTGGTGTGTTGAAACTAGTGGAGACTGCTAAGTGCTGGATACGGTTCGTATTAGAGAGTAAGAGAGCTCGTGTGTGCGTGTGTGAAGAGAATAAGTAACGTGTAGTAGTAGTAGTAATAATAATATGTTATGTTATAATATAACCAACACAAGGTAAGCAAGAATTGAGAAGTAAATTAAATGATTGCATTTTTGTATATACTAACATTAATATGAATAGGATTACTTAAATTCAACCCCTATTTACCAATAAATAATTTAAAAAGAAATCAGAACACTTAGTGTTCCTTCTTCATAAGCTCAGATAACTCTTTGCTGGGGCTGGATTAAATCAGCAAATTAGTGTTAATTTCATGACTTTTATTTTTGGTTCACTTGGCTTACTTTACTCAAACGGAGTAGGTAAAGGTATGCAAAAATCAGTGGGCTAATTTTGTACACAAGATAATTAGCTTATTATGACAACTGATCAAAATATCTCATGTAGGTCTGTCTGCCTTACATTAATCTATTGAAACAATTTCCTACTTTTTATCTGCCTGTAGATCTCTACCTATTTGTTTTCTTTCAGGTAAAAGCAAGATTTGGCATTTGTATACGAGAAGCAGCGAGACATGGCACGTTTCGACAAGAAACCGCGAGAATTCGCATGAGCTGACGAGAAACTCCTAGATTTCGTTTAAAAAAATCGCAAGAAAAAATTTGAAAAATACGAGAAACTCCGAGATTTTCTTAAAAAAGCGCAAAACATTTTGAAAAAAAATATTGAGAAACATCAAGATTCGAACGCATCGTCCTAAAACCGCAAGATTTGGCATTCGTACACGAGAAGCAGCGACATTTGGCACCTGTCGACGAGAAATCACGATAATTCGTGAGAGTTGACGAGAAACCTTTAAATTTCGTTAAAAAATTGCAAAATACCTAGAAACAAATAATGAGAAAGAGCGATTTTCGAACGCATCGTCCAAAACCGCAAGATTTGGAATTTTTGCAGGAAAAACCGCGACATTTGACACGTATCAACGAGAAACGCAGTTTAGAGAGCTGGAAGAGCGCAATATACAGCGTACACGCACACATACACATACACGTACATACATATGTACATACATAATTTGAAAAAGCAATCCAAAGATTCTCAAGATGTGCCTTTTTCGCGGAGAAAGTGTTTTGTTTGTGTGTTTGTGCTTGCTCGCGCATAATTAGTAATGTTAATTTATTTATTTAGTATTCAGAATAACATAAGGCCGATGTAATCAAATGCTGCGGATTATATGCATAGAAATATTGTGTGTCTGTGTGGAGTGGAGTGGAGTGGGGCGGGGGTCCGGTGGCGGTGGCTCCACTGTTAACGCCTGTCACGAATACAGAGAGGTTTAGCTGTCTAGGGTTCAGTTCTCGTCTCAGGCACGCTCTCTCTCTCTCTGCGTGTAGCATCTGTGTACAGGGCTGGCTACCTTGCCGTGACAAAGCAAGTACTTGCTCAGCTTAAAACACTAATAACTGCCCCCTCTCCTAGTGTGTTAAATGTATGAATAAGCTGACACTTTACATTTATTTTCCTTTAAAGCATTAAACACATTACAGGCTTAACATATCATATGCTTAATTCATACCCATTGCAAACAACGGAACGACAGACAACAGTCACGCCAGGCCGGCCATCAGACCTGGCAACCCCCAGTCATCTGACAGAAGCGATTTGCCACCTCCCTTGCCTCACGCAAGCCCCAAGCAAAGCGCTCGTCCACTCCCCTCCCCACGAAATACTCTCCCCCTCCCCCTTACACCTCCAGCTCTTGCCTGAAACAAGACACCCGCCCCACTCCAGTCCCTCGGACAACAAACCGCCAGTTGCGCCCGGTCACACAGCAAGTGACTGTCTCCTCAACACCACCACCAACTTCAAAGGTAGGAGTCGCTGAAGCAAACCGCCACAAGCAAAACTATGGTCTGGGCGGGCATCACAACACGGCGACTCTGATATTGGGTGATTCAGTCGTCGCTGGCCTTCATCAAGAGAGGATGGCTGTTGACAGGGATCCCTGCCAGGTACTTTCGCTATCCGGCCTAAACAGCAGCAAACTGTTGGCGTCCCTACGAGACACCCCAAAACGAACACAAATCACCACCTTAGTCATACATGTAGGTATCAATGTCTGTAAAACAGGATACATAGTCAGCCAAGAGGCCTGGCAAAGTGTCATTTCCAACTGCCAGAGGTGCTTCCCCAGAGCCAGGATCATGATGTTCTCCATCCTGCCGCACAAGGACCGTCACCCTCACATCACATCCTGCATCGTCCAATCAAACAAAAACATGCAGGCTTCTTCAGAGCAGGCACGATCCCATTATGTAAACAACGACATGATCTTCTACACGCTATCTGGACAACTCAAGGCGGGATGGCTGAGAGACAGTGTTCATCCCAACACCAATTAAGTGGGTTGGCAGTGAGCATCAAGCGTCACTTTTCTGCCCCCCTGGCCGGTCGAAATATGACATCACGACCCAAGGATCAAACCCTCTCTGCAGGAAAAACTCAGATCCCACTCCTCACGAACCTCAGCTTCATCCCATTTCTCCCACCCAAGACCAACACAATCGCCCACCAAACCGGGGGACAGGACAGACTTTTATACCCTCAGCCCTCCAAATACTAGACGACCACTGTCTTCAGAGGTAGTGGCAAAGCGGTATCAGCCGACCAATCACCGACAGGATGACGCATCCGGCACTCCGCTGACCACACCTCCAGATCTCCAGATACTGTTACCGGCAGGAGACACCAGGCAATCCTGTACTTACTGGCCAAACTTCTACTGTAGTTGACTATCCAGCTGGGTTATGGCCCCATCTCCGTCGATTTGAAGAATAAATCTTGCATCATCGTGTGAACTGCTGTTTGGAGACGTCCTCTGGTTTCCAGACCTTTGCTCATTACTGTGTTTATTAGCCACATAGGACTGCTGTGATTTCTAATTGACTTCTGCAGTTGTGAATCTCCGTGGACAAACTGGAAACAAACTGCTGATTATTTTTATCTTCTCACTAACATTTACTACATTACTTTTATTTGCTAAATTCTTTCCCTACTAAAAACTTAATTAGGTCCTGGTATTCAAGTACTCTATAGCCTCATATAATTAGACTTCTCAATTCCTCAGGAAATGTCCCCTAATAGACCACACAAAAAGTGGCCTACTAAAGATGGGCTTCGTATAGGCCACCTAAACATTAATACCGCCCTAAACAAAATACCCGAGGTAGAAACATTCATATTCAACTTCGATCGGAACCCCCTTCCACATCTTTGCCCTGTCTGAAGCCCGGGTTATGGAACTTGTCTCCCTTAACGACATTGCTATTCCCGGGTACACACTGGAACGTCGGCACCCAGAACGCAAACATGAAACTGGATTAATCACCTACATCAGCACAGCACTCGACACTGAGACTGCACCACTTAGAAAACTACAAAGTAGAGTCAATCTGGCTAGAAGTAAAACTGAAAAATACGGCACCACTTCTTATAGGATTCATTTATAGAAACCCTAACGAACGAGCCGAGTGGACGGACCACTTCATCTCCATGCTAGATGCCGTACGTGCTCCTTGAATCCAAAGAATACATGCTGCTAGGGGACTTCAACATCGACCTCCTAAAGCCGAATAAGCAATGGGTAGAGAAGATCAGCCTAGCGACCCTCACCCAATTAGGTACCACCCCAGCAAGGGTCACTAACACATCACAGACACTGATTGACCATATCTACGTCAGCAACCAAGTCTGTGTACCCATGACAGGCTGCAGCGACCACTTCCCTGTTTGCCTGACGTGGCACAAAAATGGGACCAAAGTTCCCAGAAGTTCACACAAAACAATCACCTATCGCTCCTTTAAAACCTTTAAGGAAACTAAATTTCTAGCTGATCTATACAACTCTCCCCTAAACAAAATATATT
This sequence comes from Pomacea canaliculata, assembly GCF_003073045.1. Lineage (NCBI taxonomy): Eukaryota > Metazoa > Mollusca > Gastropoda > Architaenioglossa > Ampullariidae > Pomacea > Pomacea canaliculata. The sequence goes on from NC_037602.1 coordinate 50,210, forward strand.
ATATCACAGACCCAGATGAAGCCATCACCTACTGGCACAACCAATATTTAACAATATACAATAAGCATGTACCGCTGCGGACCAAACGTGTTAAACACATCAAACCCGCTTGGTTCGACCTGGAGCTCCAAGCCGCGATTAATGTAAGAGATACACTTAAAAGGAGGGGCCAAGAAGCGGAATTCAAAAAGCAAAGAAATTTTGACACCGCTATGAAACGAAGCAAGATGAAAAACTACTTTAGCAAACTCATAGAATGCAAACAGAACACCAAACTGATCTGGAAAGCCATCAATCAGCTAACCAACAAGTCAAGACAAACCAGCCCCTCAACTACAATAGCCCCCAACACACTGAACGCACATTTTGCAGGAATTGCCACTAGGGTAGTCTTGAATGACAAGTCACAAGAAAACAAACTAGACAAACTACAAAGCTTCTGTAACTCAAAGCACATTGATATGGCTCTATCCATTCCCCCAATGACTATATTGGATGTATATCACGCACTTACCAAACTTAAAGATACTAACACCAAAGGACGAGATAGCATCGACAAAAAAACCCTAAAGCTCTCAGCACCGGCCATTACTGAAAGCCTGACTTATCTGTATAACCTCTGTATTGATAAATCTTACTTTCCAAAGCATCTTAAACAAACAAAAGTAATCCCAATACACAACTCAGGTGATCCAAGTGACCCTACAAATTATCGTCCAATCTCAATTCTATCACCTCTCTCAAAATCCTTAGAAAAACACATCCATAAGCACCTACAAGAGCACCTTCTAAGGTATGAATTCCTCCATACAAATCAATCCGGCTTTAGTCCTTGTCACTCTTGCCACACTGCACTTACATCTATGGTGGAACAATGGCTAAATATTAATGACAATCTTTTCTCTGCGGCCTTATTTGTTGACTTTGCCAAAGCCTTTGATGTTATAGATCACAATCTGCTTATCAGAAAACTAACTCTATATAAACTAAGTACCAGTAGCACCGAACTCCTTATCTCCTTTCTCGACAATCGAACTCTGAGAGTTGCTGTAAACACCCAACTGTCTGCTCCCCTTGAAGCTAAATTTGGTGTCCCTCAGGGGTCAGTATTAGGACCCCTGCTTTTCTCCATATACAAAAACGATCTTCCTCTCCATATATCCCAATCTTATGAAATGTTTGCAGACGACACCACAATACACGAACACCACCAACAGACTGAGCCACTTGCTTCCATTCTACAGCTGAGCGCTGACGAGCTTCAAGCTTGGACTAATTCGAACCACATGTCCCTCAACCCCCAGAAAACTGAAGTCATGCTTCTAACAACCAAATAGAAAAGACAAAACCTAGCCATCCCATTTCTTGGTATCCAAATTGGCGCTCAATCAATAACGGAAGTACAGTTCCACAAACTCATGGGTGTTACCATTGACAATAACTTATCGTGGTCCCAACACATCTCAACCACAAGTAAAAACATCTCCAAGAAAGTCTACCAGCTGTCAAGAATTAAACATTTCCTTGACACTCACACAAGAAAACTCTTCTATATCACCTACTTCCAGTCATTGACTATGCCTCCACCCTCTGGGACTCCACTAGAGGAGCTTCCATGAAACCTCTAGCTAGTGTTCAGAGGTGAACAATCAAAGCCGTTCTGCTAAAACCGAAAATAGACCCGAATGACTTCACCTTTCTAACCCGGACACCTTCCTCTAAAAAACAGACTTAAATTTAACAAATGCATTTTCATGCATAAAATACTGACGGGTAAACTATCGCCAAGACTCTCTCTCCTATTTTCCTCCAATAACTCTAGAACCTTCCCAAAACTGAAAATCCCCTTTCATAGACTAGACCTCTTCAAATCAAGTCTGAAATTCTCAGGAAGCATGCAGTGGAACAGCCTCCCTCTCCATCTCAAGCAATTGCACTCCCTGAACTGCTTTCGACGCCCTCTATCTAAATACTTTCAAGACATATAGACGAGGCCTCTAGAGATTCCTCCCAACTCCAGGTGACCTTGTAAATATATGCATATATCTTCTTAACCATCACCTTGTACATATCCACCCTTCTTTATGTTTACTACAAGTTTTCTTATATAATGCTTAATTACTTCATTTATGTAGTTAATTTCCTTCCCTGTAAAGGGCGAGTGCTAAATGGAAAAAAGCACTCTGTTGCTTATTTTACCCCTCGTAAAAAAAGAATTGTCATTGTCATTGTCACACTCGCATTCACTCTGTAAATAACGCTCAAATGTGTAGCCGTAGGTTGTTGGAACCTCTTTATTACGCTTGCTAGCCACCTGAAGGATTTAGGTTAAGACAGAATATAGCTCCGAGCACAGACCAGTCTTACTGTTGGGGAAAGTGACTGATACATTTTTAGCAAGTAATGAAAGGCTAGTTTGTAATTTTCTGATGTAATGTTACATAGGATAGCTGTGTGGATATATGCATCCTGGATACATACAAACTATTGTGGCAGGAATATATATATATTACAGAATATTATGTTTTAGTCAGATTTGAAGTAGACGTAAAGCAGCAGTGTTGAAGTCACTCAAAATAGGCATTTAGCAATTTATATAAAAATTCTCATACCCTCATCAATACCCATTCTATGTACTAAATCAAAACTAAGTATTTGACCAGTTTTAAAAATATCACTTTATGATTTTGCAATCTTACCTTCAGGTCATTTCAGTGTGTACAGATTTTTTAATTGCACATTTTAAACTGTATTGACACAATGATTTGTACTAAAGTCCTGTTGTATATTTAAGAAGATTACTTTTATTATTTTTGTATGATAGCTGTAAACACAAGAAACACCAACTTAAGAATGCCCAAGTTCAACATTTTCTGGGAGCACCATTTAAAGGGATTCACATTCGTAGGTGCATGGGAATGCATACATGCAAATTAGAGATAATCTTTAGATTTAACCAGACTTTATGCACATGTTGGAGATGTTATGTGTTGGAAAATGTTTCCATTTTAGACCATCATATTTGGTTATAATGAGTAACTATATTCACTTTAAATTATGTTTGAAATTCTCTGTTTATTTTTGGAGGTTCTAATTGGGATATAAAACCTTATCACAACATTTGATAAAATCATCTTGTTTTCAGAAATAAATTGTGCACTTAGATCAAGTGGTCTCAAGACTTTCACAATTAAGAAATTACATGCATGATTTTCTTAAAAGATTTAGAAATTGTGCAACAGACCTATCTTTGTAACAACAGTTTATTAATTTTTACAACTTTACACATAGGCATATAGAATCCAATCGTAACTGTGTTCCTTCCCAAAACATACTCCACACAAATGTTTGTAACACAGCTTGTTTTTCTTAAGTATTAGATAATGTTCATAACCCACTTATCAACCATTACCCGCTATGTTATATTCAGCATGTTTGAAATAAAATGAACAGTCAGAAGAGTTATTTTCCTCTCACTTTTGTTCAATCTAACCTGTATGAAAGAGATTTACATGAACTTGTTTTCATTCAATGCCCTCATGTAACTTTCAGAAAAGAGATCGCTAAAAATTATAAATATATGCTTTTAGCTACTTCATCTTCATTTGGCTGTAGTTATAACCTGCACCTTGTCTTCTGCAGGAAAACTCCACCTGCTCTTTTCATTTGAAGCACAATCACACCTTCCATTGACTGTTTACAGCTGCAGACATGTACATTCTAGAAGGACCTAGGCACGACGTATTATCTTGTCTTGAAAGACATTATGTTTTTAACCTTTTTTACAAGTCTTTCTCCCAAATCTTTGCCTTTTACAATAGCTAAGACAACACTGTGACCAGCTTTGTTTACAGAAGATTTGATTTGGACTGAATGTTCATTGCCTAAAATATACTTCAGCTCAGCTTCAGTAATGACAGGAAAGTGGTCCTGAAAAAAACCCAAAAGTGCAATACATGTACACGAGTGCTGCTTTCAATATTTAAAGGAGCATTGACACAAAAGAGTGATATTAATTTTTCTCCTTCAATGGTTTAATTAGATTATAAGTTATAGGCGTGCCATTGTAGAAGGCTCTGGGTCTATTGAGGTTCTGTGCTGATGGCAAACAGTCTCCTATCATAAAGATCTCAGCTAGAAATGAGCTAGACAATTGTGAGAATCAATTAAGAATTGAAATTCATGTCTGATCAGTTTTTGAAAACATGCTGTTACAGGGCTTGGAATAAAGATATAAGCTGTTTCAGAAACTGAAGACCTGAAGCACAAAAAAAATGAGTCTCCATGCCCTCAGCTTAGCAAAATATGAGGTTTGGCAGCTTTAGTTTCTCAAGGCAATCAGCAGACTCAAGGTGGGAAAACTTATTAGAAAAAAAACAACAACAACAGCCAAAACTGGTGCTCAAACCTTTGGCCAAACAAAGGTGACAGCTGATTCTGTCTTGTCAGGAGATATCAGCACCAAAGGTCGATCAGTTTCCAACATCGAAAGAGCTTTTAGTATCTGTTTACAGAAAACAGACAGCATAATTAATGTACCGCAAGCTTCAAGCATATGGAGTCTCTTCGATGGCAAGACAGAAGCACAGGAAGAAACAGCTAACTTTTGTCCCTTCACATCAAACTTTTGTTCCTTCACATTGAAGCATTTCTGTAAATCACAGATTTTGTAATACGGTTAGAAAACAATGTTCATGTTAAGAATATTTTGATATGCTTTATTTAGAATCTCAAAAATGGGCTAAGAAAATGAGTTCCAGTGCATTTTTTTAAAGATCTTGTGCAAATAATATGACCTGACATCTATATAAATGAGAACCTGTGTAAAAGTACCTGTTTTCCTTCAAACTTCATGCTCTGGAGGACAAAATTTGACTCTCTGTCAGTCAGAAGCAAATCTTCCACCATTGTTCGCAGTTTAATCAGCTTCTGGAAGTTAGCTGCTTCAGTTACATATGTATCCAGTGGTTTAACCACAAACATAACATGTTCACGAGCCACATATGGGGTCAGTTCCCTCTGAGTCATCTGCACCACAAAAGGCAAGAAAGAACAGACACTTCATGTTAGGGGTTTAGGAAAACATGCCTGGACTTTTGTCATTCTTTGTGCAGTTTCACCAATGTTAAAGTTTATTTTGTGCTTGCCTGGTGGATGCAGGTAGACAACTCTTGCATTCTTGCAGCACCTTGGGACTGTGTCTTAATTGCTGCCATCAGCTCTTCACGAAGTTTTGTCACTGGCTTCCCTGCTAGATGTGCCTTCATAAAAAAAAAGCTTAATAATGTATTATGCTGTGATGAAAAGAACGCACAATGCTTGCTCCACTATGGTGCAGTATCACCCTTACAGATTACTCATAGTTGCTAGACTGACAATTTATGATGGACTCTTGACGTGATCTTGGGCTTGTGGATTTATGCAAAATCTAGAATTGCAAGTGTTTTCCTCTTATGATAAATAAACCAATTCTTTTGCTGAAAAGTGGAGAAATCATTTGTGGATCAATGTATTCTTGGTATTAACCTTAGTTGATGCATACATTCCTGGTATATTTTTAGCCTTCTATGGAATAAATCATGTTTACTTGATGAATGCGGGCTGTGAATTCTTGTATTTTGTTGACACTTTGACACCGTGTCTTAACTGCTGCCTCCAGCTCTGCACAAAGTTTCATCAGTTGCTCCCCAGCATGATGTGCCTTCATGAAAAAAGCAAAGGGCACTCACAAGGATGCATTGTTACTCATTTCAGACACAATTCCCTTTGGTTTGGCTGATTCTTGATTTACAATGTTCAGACAATTATTTGAATGAAAGACACGGTGTCCAGTCACTTAATCCCCAGACACTTCATCCCCGACACTTCATCCCCTAGACTTTTAATCCCCAGACACTTCATCCCCGACACTTCATCCCCGACACTCAAGAACAATTTTCATATCATATTGTTGAAGAACATTAAATTTACTAGCTTATATGAACTTTAACTAATGTTGTAGATGTTCAAATGACGTTGAAGTTAATAGCATGATTTGAATTTGAATTTCGAATAAATTTTTCGCTGACTTCATAATTTTTATAGTTAAGGATTTAGTTTAGGGATTAAGTGTCTGGGGATGAAGTGTCTGGGGATTAAAAGTCTAGGGGATGAAGTGTCGGGGATGAAGTGTCGGGGATGAAGTGTCTGGGGATTAAATGACTGGGAACCGAAAGACACATTTAAAAGTGAGTCATATCTGTCATAATAAAAGAAAATAATATGTCACTTGCAGACAGACCATGGTTTAACATATCCTTTCTTATTCATGGAAGATCAAACTGGAATCATCACACAGGTACTGTGTTGTGTCTTCCCAATCGGTTAATATTAAAACAGTCACAATGCCAGTTCTTTGGTGACTAACAAGCTTTTTCAGTCACTTGGTAAAGTTGGTAAATTGATGAAAACAATAACTTGTAAATATTCTAAGAAATTCTTAACTTTTTTTTTAAATTATGGTTTTCTACATTTCTCCATAAACAAAATTTGACACTTTGGGAAGAAGTTCACATGTAGTCTGCAAGTACAGTGGAACCTTGGTTAGCGAATGCCTCGGATAGCGAATATTTCGGATAACGGAAAAAAATTTTGTTAAAAATTTGTCTCGGATAGCGAACAAAATTTTGGATATAAAACGGCCACGTGAACCACACGTGACCGACCAGCATGTCATCATTCGCGCTCGAGACACAGTTACAATCGGTCGCTCCTTATCTGTGTGCATCCTTCTTATTTAGTGATTTTTTTTACTTTATTTTAATAAGATAATCCTCAATCATGGCTTTAAAGAAAAGTCTGTAGAGAAGTCTTTCCCTAGCAGTGCAATAGGCAATAGGAGCCCAAAACATGTTAAATGATAATGTGATGTATTACCGAAGAGTTTTAGAAAAAGGCAGAAGCAACAGACACAGGACAAGTTTTTTCCTTCAACCTCAAAGCGACAGAAAAGGGAAGTTGCCCCCGATTTTACAATGTCACGTGCTCATGGAGGGGGAATCCAAGCAGTAATTCCACCCCTTCCTCCCTACACCTCCCTACACCTCCATCCACCCATGCCATCAAAACGGCAAGTGTTCTTATGTTTAAATGCTTTCGTTAATGTTTTCATGTTTATTTAACTCCAATTATATTGTATTATAACTGTTCTTTATTAAAAAAATACCTATATAGCCTGTAACTTTCATATATAAGCGAGTCAACAGAGGCTGGGAACCAATTAAATCTATTTCCTTTATTTCTTATGGGAAAAATTGTTTCGGATAACGAACATTTTGGATAACAAAAAACTTTCCAGAACAGATTATGTTCGTTAACCAAGGTTCCACTGTACATGGATGTTGCATGTGCAAGTGCATGTAGGCAAGCAGGAGTGTAAATACCTTTGTGCATTCCAGAATACAAAATGGGGAACAAAGCTTACAATACACAGCAGAGAATACAAGCTTCATGATGCTGTATACCTCTGAGGCTTGCATTCCTGTAACAGCATATATACGCTTGATGCCTCTTGACACTTTAGTCACTCGTGTAATACAAAAATCCTCAATGTCCCTTGTATTGAGCACATGCCTGAAAACAGAAATTGGATGAAATATATGTGATCATTTTTCTTTTGAAATTTTTTTACCAAAAATACCACTACTAGTAACATTAATACTTGAAACACATCTCAGCGGCATTATCAATTCTACTGGGTCATGTGTGTAGCAGACTTGTCATTTAGTTGTGAATAAGCTTAATGTTCATTCACTAATAAATTACATTTAATCAGAAAATCTTCAAACAAAAATTATTAAGGCAAAGTAGAGACAGCTCTCACAAATGTTGCTACCTGAAAAGGGCTCTATACCCAACATTAGCATGCAGCAATATACATGGTCTAATCAGTCACACAATCCAATCAGTCATGTGGTCCCAAAGTCACACGGTTCAAGCAGTCAATTTAGAATGACTCACGTTCCTCTACACAGCTCTCTTGACACTGCCATCTCACAATCACCAATTTGGACAAGAGTAACTTTTGATGGATACTTCTGCAGAACAGAGCAATGTGAACCTAACATACTTTGCCCTCACTGACTGCTGCTTAGTTAAAATATAAAATGTTTTACAGTACGTCCACATAAAAGGTCAGCAAAATTTTGTAATTTGATGTACTGAGAGTGAGCCACCCCATTTTTTTTTTAACACTTACACCAGCAACTTAGGTGGTGGTATAGTTTTCAGAAGAAAAAATTACTTTGCTTTAAGAACATTAAGTATTTCTTAGCCCCCTTCCCTACAAAAACTGTAACATCTTTCCAAAACTAACCTCACATGGAATGGTCACAATGTCACCTCTGGACAGGGCTTCTTGCAGTGACATTGATGTTCTGCTGACAGGGTGACCTGCTCTGATCTCCTTTACAACAGAGTTCTCAATCTGCATCACTTTCTCAGAGGCTAAATCTTCCTGTGTTAAGGTAACAGAGATGTTCACTTTGTTTCTTTAATTTCTACAGAATTATTGCTGTATAACTGAAATTATTAATTTAAAACTAATGGATGTCCTATTCACAAAAATAAAGCCACACCCAGGATTAATTCTGATGAAATTTCAACGTCATAGCAAATACCTTCTTTAATAACAATTCTAAATTTTCTATCCATTGTCATCATCATTGCATCAAAAGCTAAAAGAAGACTTAAAAATATCTCACCAAGCAAAGAAAATCAAAAGTAAGTCGATGAGGTTGAATGTTGGACCCTTTCTGCACTGCTAGAGGACCTAAGTGTTTTCGCAGGGCAGACTGCAGAAGGTGAGTGGCTGTGTGTTTTTTCATACACTCCAAGCGATCAGCCTGTCAAAGTTTAAAAGAACAAGTATATCCGCATATCAGCTACCTATTGGCCTGTTGTCATGTGGGCAATGCAGCAGTGATGAGTTTAAACAAACTGCAATCAACAAAACTGTTTGATGGCATGGGTGTAGATACATGTAGATGTGTGCACGCCCACACATACACAGTCCATATGCACTTCCTTTACCATAAAGGTTTATAAAATACAAGAATTAAATTCACATGCAGTTCTTCGCATCAATGTTTGAAGCATCAGTCATATGAGTTCAATTTCAGTGAGAAATCATCAAAGATACTACAATTTCAGTGAAATGCATTTGTGAAGTGTGCCACTCAGAAACTGGTCAAGAATTTGGATTTTCTCTAAACCAAACACACCTTTCTCTTTATGTCACACTAGCACTGTTCTAATTGTACATATTATTATTTATTACTTGTTACTATAGTAGGTTTTCAACAAGTTAATGATTATCCCATCCTGACAGGATATATTTGTAGCTTATTTGCAAAACATGAATTGAAACTACTTGAAAGGTGTAAAAGAAATCAACCAAGGAAACAAATTTCAGTTTTGATCTGACAGACCTTACCTGGCTTAAGATTGGCTGAACATTATCTCCTACAACAAAGTGACCTCTCTGTTGCTTCCCAAAGTGTAAGACATAGTCATGATACTCTTGCACGTCCTTGACTTCAAACTCACCACTCTAGACAACAAAGATACAAGTTTTGAAATGTACTGCTTCAAATTACTTGCTCTAGGTTTACTTAACAAAGCACTGGTAACCACTTTTCTTACTTGGAATCAATCTCCTCGTGGTTTTAAAACATTCTGTTTTAATTTAGTAATGGTATTTTCAGTTGCAAGTTTCATTCATACCTTTATACTTTCTTGATGCTCTATAACACCTATAACCTTATTTGTGAACATTATGTGAAAGTGCAATCACATTTATCCTTTTGAAGACAAGTAATAATCAAATTAACAGTTAATTATCTCTATTAATCATACAAAGCAAACTATCCTTACATCAGTCAACAAAATCCCAGTATCAGCTGCTTGCCCACCTGCCTCAGCATAGAAGCATGTTTTGTCTAGGATGATACAAGCTTCCATCCCCTCTTGTGTAGCAGGTATGATGTCATCATTGTGGAACATACCAACCACCTTACAACTCAAGCCTTTGGCAGGGAAATCTGACATCACAAGTGAGACAGGTGGTCAAGCAAACCAACATTTTGTGATTCAGTGAGATCTAAGGATGTGGAGTAAGTCAAAAGTGCATTATTTTGCAAAAGATTGTCTTCTTTATGTCATTGCATAAAAACATTATGTAGCACAGTTTACCCACATACACTAAACTATCAAAGATGCCGACACATGAGAAACCCCAAACAGCCTGGCAAACCTGTTGTGGATTTTTAAAGACAAGTAATATGTGTCATTTCAGGAGTTGTACCTAATTAGACTGTCAGCGGCACGAACTAAAAAAAAAAAACTTTTTGATTGAAAATTTACAGGTGAATCATGGTGAAGAAAGTATTATTAACTGAGTTAAGTTTAAAAAAACCATACAATTTTGAATTCAAACCGCCTGCTTTGGAATCCTAGACCATGCACTTACCACATTCACCATGTAGACTTCAATTGTCTGTGTCTCCAGTATTGGTACTTACACTTAGCTTTAACAATATACTGATGTGAATGATTCTTCTCTTAATTTTGGGTTTGTTTTACAACTTTATCATGTCAAGAAAGAAGATATTGTCTTGGATACAGAAAACATTTTACACAAACATGCTGTAATATAGATAAACAGTACATATATTTAAAAAATCCATGATGAAGTTTTGAAACAACGTTGGTCACTTTCTTCAAATCGTCAAAGCCACCAGCTAGATACTGCCTGCCGAAAGGATACAAAGCTTGTTCCTTCTGTCTTTTGCCAGTTAAAAGAAAAATGTTTATGAGACCCAAAATTCATGATCAATTCATAAACAGTTCCCTGAAGTGAATGGTTTAATGTTCAGTCAAGTTGGCGAGCGGCCATGGAATCCATTTTGAAAAGCTGAAAACCAACGCAACATTTTTAGAACAGGTTCTAACATGACAAACAGGCTGCAAACAAGAGCCAAACAGGTTTGCCAAACTTTTTGGGGAATGTTTGGAGTCTTGGTCACACAAGAAACAGGAAAAGCAGGGCTTTCTTGGAAAAGTTTTGTGTTTTTGGTTTCTGGTGTGCCCACCCCTTAAATGGGACACCCATGCACACGCAAACACATGAACATGTGTATGTAGCCTGCACATGCTCACAAATTACACAATGCATGCATGACACAGGAAGCGCTTCATAAAACTTGGTATTCATGCTCTCAAACTACAACACATGCAATATTTAATATTATGTGTATTGTGCTTCTTGAAAATCCTTCACTAAAAAAACAACATGATTGGTGTTAATGATTGTGTTCTGGGACCCCACCATAACCAGTTTCAGATGCTGAATAGGTGTATTTAAATGAATCATCAGTAAGAGCGATTCCACTTTGATGCAGATATTCAAAACACTGATGACTGAAGACTTTCTTTGCAGAGATTGGTGTGTTGTTCTTGCTGTCCTGTTAAGCACAAGGAGATGAATGAGAAGAATTAGTCTTTGACTTAAGTAAATTCCATATGAAGCCACTACCACGATGAACTCAGAAACTAATTCTATGTTCTGAAGTAGAAACACCAATTTCCAAAGAATTCAATTTTTAATTTTAATCAATTAAACAATTTTCAATTTTAGTTCATTTCAATTCCTCTTTATCAAGGTTGTGTCCTTAAACTGAGATGTGTGGCAGAAAAACAAATTCAGCAACACAAAATCCAACCTTCTCTTGCTGCAGACGTTGTTCAAAGCCAGGAAGGTCCATACTAACTCCAAACTCCTCTGCCAATTCCAGTAGCAGGGCATGTGGCACACTACAGCCATATCGACCTTCATACAACTCCCACATCATGTCACCTGCACAGACCATCATTCACTACTTGTCTCCTTCAGCATTCCTTGTGTACGTCAGAAAATGTTCAGCCATAAAATACTATTATAGTTACCTGTTTAGTCTCAATAAAAGGTGTGTATGTATGAAACAGCATATACACAAAGTTGTGAAATTAACCATCACCTGTTACGTGTTTACTGTTCAACTGTTTCAGCATTTTCTGGAAACTCTTCCTTGAATCTTGCTTCAGTTGAAGATAATTTTCTATTGCCATAGCAACTACAGCTTTTACCTGTATCAGATAAAAATTAAAGACATTCAGAAATAAGGATATTTAGATCTAAGATATAAAATTAGATGCCTGCATTAGTTTTAATACAATTAAAAATAAAATCAGGCTAAGATTTTAGACTTTGCAGCCCTCTGCTCCTCAGAGAAGCAACAAGGAATAAACTAAAATAAGATTTTAGACTTCTGCTATTCTATATAATGAAAGGCTGATAAATGGAGATCCTTTAAACTCACCATTTCTTTTCGCTCACAAATTTCTGGAAACGCCTCTCCCTATGAAGATAAGTAAGATAAGTGATTCTAAAACAAACTCTAACCTCCCCATCTTGACAGACTGAGGAGAATAAAGCGTTGGACTTGAGGAAACTAGAACAAGGAAAAATGTGACATGGCTAAAAGTGATAGTTAACATTGTAACAAATGCCAGATGCAATCTGTGATGTCACGACACTCTAGTGTGTGTATATATATATAAAGTTTGAAAATGTTATCTTACAAAAATCTGAGGCTGTGATTTTAAAATAAGGCAATTTTTGCTACAGCACTTTAAGTCAAGTCCAGTTTGTTACTGCAGAATGATACTCTATATAAGTACCAAGTAAATGAATATATCCAAGAATGAATTTAGTTGAAAATTACAACATGAGTGAAAATTTAATTCACACATGAACAAACAAGAGACTTCCCATTAGTGGTGTACAGTCTACAAACTTTCAGGATAAACTCACCAGGGACTGGGCAACATGATCTACAAGAATACAAAGCAGGCGAGGGTCTGTATTGAAAATTGTTTGACACTGTCGGATGCATCGATACAGAATCTGCTGAAGTTTATGCCTGAAGTAATAAAAAACGCTTTATAAAAATATGTTTTTCTGAAAAATTTCTGAAAAATCAATGCTGCTTATTTCCATTTAAAAAAATGTAAACCCCTGACTTAAGAATCCTGCTTGAATTAAAGTCATGTTCTACACATCTAGAGATAAATGTAGTTGCTGCATATCTAGCAAGATTTTGACAGTGCCAATAGTTCCTGTTCATCAGCATCCAATGCAAATTTTACAACTTCAATCTGAAGACCGTACTAATATAAATAAAACATTTGTTTTGTGACAAATTCATGTAAGAATTATCTGCAAGACACATAAAACTGTAAACAATACAAACGATAGTCCACTGTTGCTAGGCACAAGACCGTCAGAAATGGCAACGGTGAACATTCGAGCATGGTCAGCCAGTATCCTGTAAGCAGTATCCAGACCATTTGTATCCTCAGCACCCACCCTTCCTAAATATGCTGGTACTCCTGATGCCTGAACAGAAATTACATCCTTAGCAAATAATTGCATGGCAACAGTCAGCAAAACTGAAAAAAGCCACAGAGAAAGAGTTTAACTGAGGGTACAGCTGTATCATGCCCGCACACCTTCACACACATATACTCTCACAAATACACGGACAGCAAATGTTGGCACCTTTTGAATAACTTCAAACAGTGGCTTGAAGAGATCAGTATTATAGTTTGAATGAGAGCCATTTAATACTGCCACCATGCGTTCCAGACCCATGCCTGTGTCTACATGCTGACTTGGCAATGATGTAAGTGATCCATCAGGATATCTAATATGTTCCAAAGAAAACAGAAAAAAAGAAATAAAAACATCATGTTGTTTTCTCAGTGTTTTAAGGACAAATAACATGAGCAAATGAGAAGTCAAGCATTTATACGCAAATGAAAATTCAAGGCCTAGTTTACACACCAATGAGAATTCAAGCAGAAGAGAAACAAAAGTTGGGATAATTGGAATCAAGAGTTATTCTTAGGAAATTATCCATAATGAAGACTGTCAAGATCAAACTAATCAGAGATCATTAAAAGAAAGTAAATGAATTGCGATCTCACGAAAAACGGTGTTTTAGAATTAAAACAGACAATAAAGTACCTCTTGTAATGCATAAACACCAAGTTCCAGATTTCAACAATATCTGGTGACCCTGTATTGACCAGCTTATCTCTAAGTATAGATCCATTGTGGTCATAGTGGATTTCTGTACATGGTCCACAAGGGCCTGTATCTCCCATATCCCAAAAGTTCTCCTTCATCCCAAATGGAAGAATTCGGTCTTCGGCAATTCTAAAAGAAAAAATTACAATTTACAAACCCATAACAAAATACACACATTATCTAATGCCATATCCATATTCCCAATGAAATATGTGAATATTGATGAGGTAATGTAATGCAAGCTTCTTATTACAACCATGCTGTAAAAGATCAAAATCCAAAATCAAGAATTAACTGGAGGACTATAACTAAGGAAAAAAAATTGTCACAACAGAAAATTGGCTGGAACTTGAACCATTCAAACAATGATTACTGTTTGATCAAACCTCACCAATTTCAAAATTACACAACAAAAGAGATTGTCATAAACTATCTCAAGCAAGACCTACTTTTATTCATTCTCACCCGAGTGATCTCCAAATATCTCTGCACTCTGTGTCTGGTGATAAATTCAGTTCTGAGTTCCCTCCAAAGTAGGTGAAATATAAACGGTCTTGAGGCAACTGATAAACTGTCGTCAACAGAGTAAATGCCATCTGGCAAGCTTGTTCCTGAAGATTTGTTTAAAGAACAAAAAGTGCTTACTTACTACAATGCTAAGAGCTAAATGGACAGGAAAAAATATTGTGCTTATTTAGGCTTAAATGACAGCAAATATGTCTGCATGCACACATCTATGCCCATGATGCATGTTTGTATGCATATATAAGAAAGTGTATGTGAAACAGTGTGTGGATGTGTGATGGAGTAGGAGCGGGGGAGAGAAATGTGTGACTATATGTAGCAGTCATCAAAGATCTCAGTTAAATTGAGCGAAGCATGAAGAATCCTGGAAGTATTCAAAAACAGTAGCTTATAATAAACTATTTTATAAACTATGCATCATACTTTGAAGTAATCACCAAAAGACCAGTTTCCAAGCATCTCAAAAAATGTGTGATGTGTCAGATCTTTGCCGACATCATCAAAGTCATTGTGTTTGCCTCCAACACGAATGCACTTCTGACTGTTCACAACTCGCCTATAGTTTGCCATTTCAGATTGTGGGTCCACACTTCCTAGGAGGATTGGTTTAAACTGTAACAAAAAATATTTGTTTTATATTGCTTTTTAACATCCCTAAAACTGTTTTGCCAGTGTGGCTTATGACTACTTAATGACCAACTCATTCAGTAAGAAACCGACATACAAGTTTAATTAATGATGAATGCATGTGTATGTGCAGCGATTGTGCACCTATATATATATATTACTCATCTATGTACAATACATGGCTGCTCTCATACACATGTATCAATTTATTTTATTGTGATTGTACAATGTATTAACAGCATGCACTCATCAGTGTTATTTGTTGGGAATGCTGTCAGTGTTGGAGCTGATGACCGTTCCTTATAACACAATATCAATTTTCTCAGACATTTTGAAAAACTTGCAGTTATAGTCGCATTTTCTTACAGGTTGTTCTTTAACTTTTGCCTCTGACGTCAGTGAAAAACAAGTTTATTTTTTTAACTGATAACTGACATAAACAATAAACTGACTCGGTGAAGGATTGAGGGTAAGATGCTATAAATAAAACTTTTTGTAGTTTTTACCAATCTACCGCAATAATAATAAAACAAACTCTTTTGTACCTGGTTCATACCAGCATTTGTGAAATATGTGCCATCTCCTTTACTTGGAATTACCGAGGACGAAGGTACAAATACATGGTCATGACTTTTAAAAAATTTCAAGAAAGTTGAACGAACGTTAAAGCTAGACCAAGTCGATGAAGACTTTGGCTTGCTACATTTTACCCTAATACGGTCTGCTGAGGTTTTAAGATGACATTGTCTAAGAGCGAGCATTGTAATTTCTAGTGTGACTTCCTTGCTCGTTAACACGATGAAGGTGAGGACATTTTGGTTTTGAGCGAGGGACAACTCATTAAATTCAGTCAATATCTATTGTTTTTGCTCTGTTTAAAAAAAACAAGCATCAATTCTAATTATATCTATACAGTCGTGTTAAAAGTATTGATTTAGTTAAAATATGAATTGTGCGTGTAAGATTTAATATTTTAAAGACATTTTTTAAGAAAAACGCCAGGATCCCTTGAATAGCAGACGACAGCATGGGATTGAGACAGACGCTTGTATCTTGTAGCCAAGGTGGAAGAACGTCTGCGTTCTGGCGGACTTTAGACTATTGTCTTAAGTTTTTTTTTTTGATTTTTGAAACAGCTTAGCATGACGCGAGGAAGCAGCCAAAATAGTTTATGAAGGTTTTTGGCTTCATGAGTCTCAAGCGAGCTAACCGCCGCCTGAGAGACTAACCCTGCATGGAGAGAATCGACTGCAGATTTCCATGTCAAATAGTGCTTCTCACAGTCAGGTAAGAAATTTGTTTTTTGCTTTCACGATTAACCAGCAAGTATCAAACTTACATGCATCAATTAATATTACAATCTTGGCATTTCATATCAACCATGTTTTCACGATCTTGTTGATTTGTTACTAATTTGAATAGTGATTACAAAGTGCATGAATCACACATCTATACAATTTGTAACTTTTTCTTTCATTCTACAAGCCCATTGGGTTATCTATGGATGGCTTGAATTAATCAGTCCTTACTGTCCGTATAAGGTACTAGTTCAGAACAGAAGTTTGTTTTTGCAGGGCTCATACAAGAATCACTTAAAACTGAAAATTTAATTTTTATTTGATTTATTTTTAACTGGGATTTTTAATAAACCAAGAAAAATTTCATATTGTAGAGAATACAAAATCTCATATAACCTTTATCCTAAGATGCCAGTAGCACTTTTATGAACTTCAGTTGGAGTGCTGCAGGGATGTCAGGTATAATACCATATACTTGGTAATTGTTTTATCTGTAATCTTCTCATAGAACTTCAGTAAATCCGGTTTTTCTTGTTGGCAAAAGCTTTTTTTTACAGTTATGGCATTTGTTATTAGAGAATATTTAGACTCCCACTATCCAAACTGCATCCCTGATATTAACAAGACTGCCTCAGGTACAGTTGGGAACAGGTCATATAGTCTTCTAACACACTTGAAGCTGAAAGAATAAAGTGTGAGAATTGGAAGCAGCTGTCCTGGCATTACTTGTAAACATTCAAGATGGTGAGGTTTCAGTATTATAAAGATGAATGGGTGTATTTTATTTCTGTCTTAACTTTTACTTAATTCATCTGTAGAATGAAAACTCTTGAGGCATAAGTTTCAAAGCAGACCTGTGAGATGCAAGAAGTCAGAGACTTGATAATGCTGAGAATGGTGTTTGCTGTATATTTTCTTTCTCCAGAACCTCTACATTTTTATATCAATTTTAGAGCATTTGAAGTAAACACTTTAGGAATTAGCTAGATGTTTTGGTTGTTAATTTACGTTGAGAATCTGTTGTTTGGTATGACATATTTATCTGCAGGTTTATGTCTCTGTTCAAATGTCCATTATCAGCTGTAAACTTAAGTCTTACTGTTGTAGAAGGTGACTGATACCATTTGTGCAAGTAATGAAAGGCCAGTTTGTAATTTTCTGATGTAATGTTACATAGGACAGCTGTTTGAAAGTGCATATATGTGTGTGATCGATATATGCATCCTGGATACATGCAAACTATTGTGCAGGACTATATATATATAAAGTACAGAATATTATATTTCAGTCAGATTTGAAGTAGACGTAAAGCAGCAGTGTTGAAGTCACTCAAAATAGACATATAGAAATTTGTATAAAAATTCTCATACCCTCATCAATACCCATTCTATTTACTAAATAATAACTAAGAATTCGACCAGTTTGAAAAATATCACTTTATGATTTTGCAATCTTTTGCAACTCCCATTTGTGTATATGTATGCATGATATTCATTTTTATATATGTGTGTGTATGATTGTGTTCATCAAGTTTTGCTTTTGTTATCTTATGTTTCACAGATAAAGCAGCAGCTCATGCTGCAAATCTCTTGTATATCATTAGCGCACTATTTCTATATTCCATAGGTTAAAGTAACTGACTAAGAAACGTCACAAGGGGTTGGGAAAAAAGTCTAGTGCTTAGTTCCCATCTGCATGAACCTTGCAATGACAATGATCAAGTTTATTTGTCCCAGTGGGCAATTTGAAAATGGAAAGGTGCTCTGGTTACAAGGAAAAAGTTAAAAATAAAAGTAAAAATAAAGTTTGTTGCAAGGTGTAGTGTTAGAAGATGATATTAGCAATGAAAGAAAGACAAGTGACAATTATATGTAGATAATATAAAACAAACAACACACATCAAGAATAATCATGTACGCACATACAACATCACACGCACACACACCAACGGCACTTCATCTGAGGTTGAGCAGCTGGACCGCAGATAGCGCAAACGATTTCAGGTGTCTGTTATTTTTACATATGTTGGCATGAAATAACCTTTATTTGAGCTTAAAAATACAAATTCTCTCGTTAGTACATGTTCAGGTATTGACAGAATGCATGAAGCTTTCCCTACTATTTGTTGATCTCAGAATGAAGCTAAATTCCTCTGTTTGATACCAATTATCATAGAACAGATGTGGACAATACCGTTCAGACTTTTCCTATCATGGACAGAAAGATTCTGAAACCAGCATACAAATAAAAAGGATAAAAGACTCAGTAAATGACTGGTAGAAAATGGCCTAAGATTGCTTGACTAACTGAAAAACCATTGAGCTCACGAAGAAGGCACATTCTTTGTTGGCCATGTTTAACAATGTGTTCGGTGTTAAAGTCTATTTGAGCTCGCAATCAAAAATAGTTCCCAGGTACCTGAAAGAGTTAAAAGTTTCAACAGGTTTACTGTGTATTCCACTGGAAGCAACAAAATCGTCTTTGATTCTCCTAAAGTCTATATTTACTTTTTTTGTTTTGTCTACATTTAACTCCAGAAAAGTTTTCGTCGCACCACTATACAAAATTTGTTAAGGCATTACCATGATCTTTCTTATGTTCCTGCAAAAAGAATCAACAATGCAGTGTCATCTGAGAACTTCATGAGGAAGCTATTCTCGTCGGTACTTCTGCAGCTGTCAGTGTACATGATAAACAACTGAGGTGATAGACAACTGCCTTGTGGGGACCCAGTGCTTGTAACAACAGTATCAGAATAATTACTATTTACATACACTCTCTCTGCTGTCTGCACGTCAAAACAGTCACCATGCAGAGGACCACTCCCCTTTTGGTGAAGAAAACATCTCTAGCCACTTGGTCTTGATGTGTCTTTGTTCTGATGATTGTGGACTGGCAAATTTGCAAGTGCACGCATGCACACACACATACAAAGTCAGGTGCACAATTCGTATAATAGAGCCTCTTGGAAATAGAGCATCAAAACACAATTTAAATTGGCAGCTTCTCTAATGTAGGAAAAAGCCCAAAATGGTTTCAATAATGCATTAGCAATGGTTTAACAAGTAACACTAATTAGTGAGAATTTTTCTTTATCAAGAAATTAAGGTTGCTGTATATCTAAGACCTCTTTACATCCAGTGCCATTGCATAAATACTAATTGCATACATGCATATTTACAGATGTTACAGTTTCTGATTGAGAGTAGCAGGGATGAACATACCATCAGGGTATAACTGCCTGAGTAATCTCTTCAGTTTATTATGTATATTTTTCTGAGTTGACTGTGGGAGCAACAAAGGAAAATTTCTATCTCTGTTGCAACCAGACACATACAATAAAGATGTATTGTATTGTATCTTCCACCTGCATGAGAAGGTCCCTAATTAAACTGTCTGTCCACTCCCTCTCAACACAGTTGAACCCATTTTCTCCCTCTCCTGTCCACCTCTTTTCACATGTATCCAGTGACATAGGAACCAGAAGGTGGAAGGGGCAGCTGCCCCCTCCAAAAGGATACAGAGGAGGCAAGAATGCGAACATTGTTCACCAATACAGTGAAGGTTGGCTGTCCTGGGTTCAGCTCTCGTCTTGTGCGCACCGTTCTTTCTCAGCATGTATCGTCTGTTTACAGGGCTGGCTGCCATGCCATGGCCTTAGTTGCTGGCTCAGCATAAAACACCAATTCCTCCTCCTGTTCTACTGGTCAGGTGAGCAACAGCTTTCAGACAAACATAAATGAAAAAAAAAAGCCAAGCCAACAGAGCACTTTAATTGTTATTGTTTTATTTTAACCAACACTCACTACAGGTAAACAGCAGGAGGACTTCAAAGAATGAGAATTACAACAAAATAATTTATTTCATTTTTGACCTTTGACCAGATTTAGGAGAATAAACACCAGTGGCCACAGTTATGAAGCAAGGGTCAGGCATTGCCCTTGGGGAACATGGGGGAACTCAAGAAAAAACATCTTGTTTCCAAAATTATAAAGCATTGTCCAGACCTAAGGTCACCTTTGCCACTGAGTCTGGACATTGGTTTATAACTTCGTAAACAAGACACCTGGCCTTGAAATCCCCATGTTGCCCCAGGGTAACGCCTCTTCACAACTATGGCCTCTGGAGGAAAGTTAAAAATAAAATCCACCTGCCTATCCAGGGTTTCCATGATCTTGTGATGATTCAGTCTAACCCTCCTGTGTTAAATCCACTTAAACTCAGAGCTGGATAAAAGCTTAATAACTTTGTCAACTCCAACAATGGAGGGGAAGATTTTGAAAGGTACGGTACATCAAACAAATGTAACTTTATTGCTGTAATATTACTGGGTCCTCACTGTTTGATATACATTTTGGTTTCTTAATTCATTTCAACACTAAACATGGGATTAGAGCTTCTAAAGGTATAGGAACTCACACAGGGCCTACTTTTGACAAGGGCATCTGCTTGGAGCTGCTAAAAGCATCAGACTTTACAGATGATTGGAATTTTTCCAAGGACATTTGGTTTTGTGGCACTGATTTACATGCAGAATACAAACATGTCATAAGGCGACGTTGAAGGAGCAAATACACCCAGGGGTCAAATATTTGGTTGAGAGATGCCAGTCTGATGACGGCAAGATCAGTGGCCTTGTCTTGAGGCAGAACATTTGATGCATTAATGATGACTCTAACCTGAAAGACAAATGACATTAACCATTATGGGGCTTCTAGTGAGATGTCAGCCTGTGGTAGGTTAGGCTTGTTACATGTTAATGTCAGGTATCATTGTTACGTTGCCTGTTGCTCAAAAGCTTTTTGACATTCGATCAGAGCCCTGTGTGTCTACGTACCTACCTCCATCGAGTCCTATCAAGGTAATTTGCTCAAGCCATGGCACATTGCACGCAAAATTACTGAGACACATTCAGACATAACATATGACGAAGGGTGAATAAATAATAAGAGGAATCCTTTCTGTCACAATATGCGACGGGACACTGAGAATTCTTAACTTTATTTAAAAAAAAAACCCAAAACAAAACAGTAGCTTGTGGGACAGTAGATTCACTCACCATAAGCGGAGTGTAGCAAGAGGCAAACACCAGGATGACGCCTACCACAAAGAATATCATTTGCATCTCTGCTGTCATGTTGAGTGTGCGACCATCGCGACTCTTACCCGTTGTCTTAGTGATGCGACGCATGCGCAACAGTTCCGCCATGACTGCCACGTTGGTGATCACGGTGAGGGCGATGACCAGCAAACCTAGAGCAGCATACAAGAAAGAAAACGCCCTATCTGGTGTGGCGTGGCTGTAGAAATCAAAGAAACACCAGGTACCCGGGTACTGCAAGACGTTGGTGCCCACCCTGACTAGCGGCAAGCTCGAGACGAGAACGGCCAGGATCCAGGTCAAGCCCAATGCCCACTTCACTCGGGGTGGCCACACGTGTTTCTCGTAAATGAAGGGGTGCAGGATGGCCAGATAGCGCTCCACAGCGAGGGTGCCTATGATGAAAACTGTCCCAAGCCCAGCAAAAATCAGCATGAAAGAGAAGAAAGAGCACAAAGTGGAACCACCCAACCACTGCCTGTCGTTGCTGTACACGGCTATGGTTATAGGGGAGGTAACTAAGGTGCCGAAGAGATCGGTGACCACAAGGCCGGCTACCAGTCTGTAAAAGACAGAATGGACGTTCTGGCGGCGAGAGCGCCAGAGGACGAACAAGGCCACCATGTTTCCCAGCACGCCCAAAGCGAACATGATCACTGGCACGACGAGGTTGACCAAGGGGCCATGCTCTGGCACAGAGTTGTGGTTACTAGAGGCGGCGTGGCTAATGTAGTCCACTCCAGATGCGTTCTCCATCACCGACCTGTGTACCTAAATAAACGGAAAGCAGACTTAAACATTTACTTGGAGTGTTAGACACTAACACCACAATGCAAACATGAAACCTTTATTGGTAAACATCAAGCGAGCATCAAACTTTTACCGGTAACATTTTCGCAGTCATTCAACACTCAAGTAGAGAAAACGTTAACCTCTCAGTCTGTCAATGTATAAATTTAAAGACCAATTCTACAGTGGAACCTCGGTTAACGAACTTAATCCTTTCTGGAAAGCTGTTCGTTATCCGAAATGTTCGTTATCCGAAACAATGTTTTTCCATAAGAAATAAAGGAAATAGATTTAATTGGTTCCCAGCCCCTGTTGACTCGCTATTTGAAAGTTACAGGCTATATATATATAGGTATTTGTTTTAATGAGAACAGTTATAATGCAATATAAATGGAGTTAAATATAAAAACATTAACGAAAGCATTTAAACATCAGAAAACTTGCCGTTTTGACGGCGTGGTTGGAAACAGGTGTGGGGAGGAAGGGGTGGAATTACTGCTTGGATTCCCCCTTCATGAGCACACGTGACATTATAAAATCGGGGGAGACTTCCCTTTTCTGTAGCTTTGAGGTTGTAGCTTATGCATTTCTAAACAACATTGCAAACATTTACTGCTGTAGCACAAGCCAATCTTGAGAAATATGTTTTTATAGTTTAGGACTGGATGTCAAAAACGACAAACAGAGAAATTCAAGCTTAAAGATTTAAAATAAATATATCTTGTATCAGATCATTTTTCAAAAATATATTTCAGTGTTTATATGCTACATTTGACATCCTACTATATAATTAAAGTCTATTCTAGTATGCCAGGACTATACTTTTCACCCTATCAGCTTTTGGAAACAATTAGTTTGTGTTCCTTTCTTTGTTTTCAGTGTCAGTGTTAGAAAAAAAATGCCTTATGATCTGCTTGCCTAAATTAGATTAAGCAGTGTTTTACTTATATTCCATGCAAACTCATTTATTTCAATGGTCTGTTGTTCATTGTCACAGTATTGATAAGAGGTTGACATTTTTCATCACCACATGACCTAACTTATTGAAAATTCCACCAGGTACCTGATACTTAAGCATCTGTTTAGTTTTCATTTCTAAGTAATAGGGAACAAATAGTTATAGAAAACAAATGTTTATCGGAAAACTTATATAATTTCTTTTGTCACTAAAACAGGATGAGGAAAAAGATCCAGAAATGTTTAATATAATCGTATAATACGTGTACTTATTGTGTGAAAAAGGCCGGGGGAGGAAGGGGGCAAGGAATGAATGAAAGCATTTATGGATTCACTAAATAAAATTGTCGGTATATCGCAGTTCTCCGTTTCATTATTATAATAAAAACTTTGTAAAGCAAGTAATAGTGTTTAGTGTGTATGTTTGATGTTTGTGTATGTTGCTACAGCCAGCTGGCTACAGCTAACTTGTTATAACATCACGCTTTTAAAAGTAGCCAAAAGAAGCTGGCTACATTTTAAAAGTAGCCCAAAGTAGCTGGCTACTTTTTGGAAAATTGTAGCTGTAGTGTAGCTGGCTACATTTGAAAAAAAGTAGCTGTAGCCTAGCCGGCTACAAATTAAAAGTAGCTTGCCCATCCCTGCCTACGGCCCGCGACGCGGTGCCATCCGGCCCGCGAAACTTCTGCCCACAGTGCAGGAAATCGGCATGTTAGTAATAAAAAAAGACCTAAAAAACGAAAAACAAGGGGAGAAGAAGTATTTATCCCTACGTAGGGGCGTCTCTCAATCTTTTTTTTCGATGGACGAACATTTCGATTCAGTGCTCCGACTTGGTGTCTCTATGTTGCAGCCGGACATTCAGAAGTTGGTTTTGGGTAAACAACTTCAAATATTCCACTAATCACTATATAATTAATGGTAAGTACAACTTGTTTCTAATAAAAATGGTATCTGCTCTATTTTTTTTCGTTTTTTGTATTTTTGCGGTGAAGCGGCCCGTGACACTCATGTCGGAAATGTTTATGGCCCGCAGGCCGAAAAAGGTTGGGCATCACTGATCTATGTTAAGAAATAACAAAAGTACGATACAACAAAGCATACGCTGCGGTCACGAGAATGCAATGGCGGTTTAGCGATTATTGTGCTTTGCCAGCCTTCCTCCAGTGCACTGTAGAAAGTCACAACTATTGCCATTATAAGGATCGGAAGGAGTGATTCACTTCAAGCAGGTCTGCAGAAGATAATGGTGCTTGATACTGGTAATATAACCGAACTCTAATCCTGGCCTTGATGTTGGTACCTGACACAGTGACACGCACATGAGACAAACCCTCTGTTCGTGAACTGACCAGTGGCTGTGGGGAGAGGGTGTCGTAATGAGATGCAGCAATAGTGGTGTATGTGCGCAATCCAGACCTATTCTGCGCTCCTTTCAGTAAGTCTCCAAATGGTGGACTGCCCAGTCTTTGGTCTTACTTAGTCACCGCTTCGACTTCTTCCCTCCCCACATCCCAGCAGAACTGTCTAGGACAATGTGTCATGCCGAGCAACATGCTCGAATCAAACCAATTTTTTATCTCTTGACGATGGTGAGCAGAAATTCTTGGGTACCTACCAGGATGGTGTCCAGTCTGCGAGCAAATTTATTTGTCTTTTGTTCCCTACAGGAGATATGGAACAGTCTCCAAAATCATTTCATCTCAAATACTTTGATCTTCCTTTCCGTATCGGTCAACGAGTCCTTGTTTCGCTGCCGTACAGAAAGGTAGGAGCGACTAAGGACTTGCTCAGCTTTAATTTGGCATCGAAGCTTATACTTCTGCTGTCCCTAATCTTTTTCAGCTTCGCCATTATTGCTGCTGTGATTCTTTGACAAATGTCCGCCATGAAACTGCCATTGTTTGAGGTAAAGTTGCACACCATTCAGATAGAGCTTTGCTTTGCCCTGTCAAACAGCGTTGACCATTGTTGGGCTCTTCTCTGTGGTGCGCTGGCACTGGTGGCGGGTCGATCTGTGACAGCCTGCAACTGGTCATTGCTGCCAGTCGTCAGATCGATGTCATCAGCAAAGTGAAAGTTGCTCAGCCGTCTTTTTTCGATGGATATGGAGAGGCGTGGTTTTCTCTAGATCAGGATGTCGGGAACGTCCGACATGTAACGTCCGTATACGGCATGCGGGATCCACCCACCATTAATGACAGGCTTAAAGCGCTATTACTAAAAAGAAAAACACAAATATAAGAATAATGGATGGGGGACTTAAAAACAACAAGTTTCCTTGTCTTTATCATGTACGCCCAATCCCTTCCTGCCAGCACTGGACTTTGAAGTTGATCTCCGCAAAGCGAGGATCAGTATAAGCAATGTATTGAATTTCACGTGTAACCCAGCAAATGAAAGATTAGTGGGAATACCGAATTTGAAGTTTTATGGCAACAAAATTAAGAGCAGTGCACTATCCCGGCAATGAGGAAGTGAACGCGCCAGTTAGGCGAAGAGACATCACTAGTTTACTAGTTTATTTGTGTCTGTGTACACATGCATGTGCATCACGTGTAGACTGTAAATGCTCTAAACTCCTTCATCAGGAGGAGATATTATGTAGCAATTAGTCATCATGATGATGATGATGAATAATGCACTTTTACTGTACCACCACAAACAGAAAATTGTACATTTGGAAAAAAGAATTTTCTTACAATATACTCTGTTTCTAGGAGATTTTTAACTATAAATATATTTTACAGACTCAAAGCAGTTGTTTCGCTGTACTTTTTATGGGAGCAGAGCAATTTTTTGGTGCACTTAATTACAAAAAGGCAGACAGAGGTGGTTAAGAAGACAGTAGTGCAAGGCAAGCAACACGTTGAAATAGTGTTAGCACACTGTGGCGAAACTGTAGCAGACTAATTTTTAAGTAGTTGATTTTGTATTGTCCGCGAGTGATGTGATAAATATCAAAAGGGTGCTTGGAGTAAATAAGGTTCCTCACCTATGCTTTAGATATTGAACAGCACCAGGGACAAAAGAGTTCTTGGTCTTCCTCTGCTGTTGAAGGAAAGTGCTATCGTATCTTTCCATTGAGCAGAACAGATCGAGCTCCCAGAACTAGCAAACAGTAACTCCATGGATGGTTTGGACTTCGATGTTTAATTTCCCCATCACATGCAGCTACCCCTCGTGTGTAAGACTGTCAAAAGTCTTCTTGAAGTCCATCAAGTTCTGGTACAGAGATTTACCGTGCTTTGAATCTTTTCTAACATGATGTACTTGTTAAAGATTTGCTTCTGCTGGCACGGAATCAGGCCTGGTTCTACTCAAGCAGTTTCTCGGCAATCCGTGCGAGACGATTGCTCATCACCTTCAACACAACTTTACCTGGGTGACTGTTCAGGCTGATCAAATGGTAGTTCTGGCACTGGATGTTATTTACAATGATTCACTTTAGAATCTTGAATCTTAAAATGTCCATTCAGAAAATGTGATGATAGGTTGTGCATTGTGACATGTCCATCAAATAGGAGATGAATTTCCTTGTATACTATGTTGTAAACATGTTGCTAGTGTTAAAGATACTCATATTCCTGGCTATTTCAGTAGGTCCAAACATTATGAAGCATCGTGATCTTCTCAATACAATCAATAAGAAATTACAGACATAACTGACACAATTCATACGTGTCATTGTAAATACATTCATATAAAATATTTGATAACACTTTTAAGGGTTTTTGAATAAAAACTCTACTGTTGAAAGTTGTTGTAGTTGTTGATTTTGTTGTTGTTGCTGTAGTTGTTGGCTTGCCATTTAACTGCTCATGCTGTTATTTTCAGATGTATAATCATAATAATGTGAACTGATAACACGCAGCATCAATACCGAGATAGATCTCACTCTCTGCGCAGACTAATAATGATAAATGAAAGATACCAGCCAGTGGACAGTGAGATACATATAGACATACAGTACACCATTAAGATGAGGTACAAGATAACAGCCAGTGGACAGTGAGGTACGTGTAGACACACTGAACAACATGATGAGGTACAAGATACCAGCCAGTGGACAGTGAAATACGTATAGACACACTGAGCAACATAAAGATGAGGTAAAGATAACAACAGTGGACAGTGAGGTACGTGTAGATACACTGAACAACATGATGAGGTACAAGATGCCAGCCAGTGGACAGTGAGGTACTATAGACACACTGAGTGGATGGCGTCTGTATATCAGGTGTGGCAACGTCAAATAGATAATAAAATTGGCACCGGGAGTGTTCAGCCATCTTTCAGGCGATTAGGAGACATGAAAAAAGGTCTACCAGAGAGCTGAAACGACTGGCGAGAAGACGTGGAGATGAAAGGCAGATTGTGAATATTCGGGGTAATAAGAACACTTACCCAGTTAGTCCACGAGCTCTATGCGCTCGCCTCCAGTCTTTGGTGCTGCGCGCCTAATCACATCTGATTGTCCAGCAGGAGGCCGGAGGTGAGTGGCAGGGTTAGCTGGCTTGCTACTTCTACTCTCCTGGAAGTAGTGGTGTTAGTGTCAGGAGAACTGTCAGGGGTAGGGCGTGGCTGTGGCGGCTTGTTGCCTGCTGTCAGCAGACGGACACAAACGTAGCGCAGCAGGAAGTCTACACTAAAAGAGCGAGCAAGCAGTCAGCTTTGCTTCACACTAGGCACTTGCCAACAATACAAGCTGTGTGTGGCGTGTGTAGTGGCCATGATGACTATGCTCAAGATATTGGTACAATGTCCACAGTCAACACTTCCTCCACGGAAGTGTAAATGCTCTTCAACTTACGCTTCTCAGCTTTTCTCGCCACGCTCAGCACACACACAACCATACATCCTACAGTTTTCATTGAAAACTTCCAGTTGGAAAAACAGAAGAAATTTTATACAAGGTAATGACAAAGAACTTTTGGTTTCGATGAAGTGTGATTTTCTACGAGTGACATAGTGTGTGTGTACACACGCATATACGTCAAGAAGTGAAAGCTGGCAAATTGGCGAAACTACAAATCGCCAGTATTAACCCTTCCTCTGCACTTCACATCATGTCGACATAGCTGTAAAACGCCTAACTTGTTGTTCCCGCTGAACACTAACACTATACTGCAGTAACATTTCATCTCGACATAGCTGTAACAGACCTAACACTGGGCGAACTCAACACTAACATTACAGTGACACATCATTTCGACATAGCTGTAACAGACCTAACCCCCACAAAGAATTTTTATTTGAAATTTTACCTCTTTTTCGTCTTGTGTGTTTCACAGTCTAATATCTCGCGCTGTGTTGGTTTTATTTTTACCTGCTATACACTTGCACTTACACGATTCACTAAAGACCCTAACTTATTTTTCTAACTCGTTCAATATATATTCAACATTTATAACGGTATTGGTGGCAGAAAGTACAAAGTATTTCAATATTTATGCGATATAATATGATAAAGACAACTATTTAAAACGGTAGGAGAGGTACCAAATGCATGTTTTTTCAATAACTATTTTTTAACCCTCCCCCAACCCAACCTCTAATCCTAACCATTACTCCTAACCCTACAACCCCTAACCCTTTGTGGTTTTTCCTCAGACCTTTCTTTGAAAGACAAAGAAAACGAAAAAAAGAAGTAAAAATCCACTGACCAAGCCCGGGTAGCCTTCACAGCCGCGAGCCCGGGTACAGCAGACCCTCCCACCCCTTGTCAGGCATGCGCACTGATGTGGACTGTACGAAAGGCTGTGGAACAGTGCTTTGCGAATGACCTGTAAGACGCAGGTGTGGTTCTTTGCCTTCTCCATTCAACTGTGCTTAGGACATACTGTCTCTTTTCAGCTCTAATAGAAAGTTGTCAAGTCTTTCCCACCATCTTCTGACTGTAGACACTGTAGTGCGAACAGTGAAGTATCACAAAAAGCACAGCGAGTAGAGTCAGTAGACCAGGGATGCCCAACCTACGGCCCGCGGGCCATATCTGGCCCGCGACGCGGTCCCATCCGGCCCGCGAAACTTCTGCCCACAGTGCAGGAAATCGGTATGTTAGTAATAAAAAAAGACCTTAAAAAACGAAAAAAAGGGAAGAAGAAGTATTTATCCCTACGTAGGGGCGTCTCTCAATCTTTTTTTCGATGGACGAACATTTCGATTCAGTGCTCCGACTTGGTGTCTCTACGATGAGGCCGGACATTCAGAAGTTGGTTTCGGGTAAACAACTTCAAATATCCCACTAATTACTACATAATTAATGGTAAGTACAACTTGTTTCTAATAAAAACGGTATCTGCTCTATTTTTTTTTTCTTGTTTTGTATTTGTGCGGTGAAGCGGCCCGTGACACCCATGTCGGAAATGTGTATGGCCCGCAGGCCGAAAAAGGTTGGGCATCACTGCAGTAGACGAATAAACAAGGGAAGAAACTGCTGGATCTTTTAGTAATTATTTTTATGAATTACGTCCCTTAGAATGGTTGAGAGAGTTGTCGGTTTCTTAAAATGACATTGATTTGTACTCCAACAACAGGAAATGGCAACATAATAGTAACATTTTAAGTTAAATGTCTGTTCTAATAAAGTACTTCACAGTTTGGCTCTTTGTAATTGTATATATTGTCTAAATAATTTGTTTAAGTTTCTGCAGGTATAAATATTGAAACACGTTGTACTTCCTACCTCCACTACCGTTAGAAATTAAAAAAAAATTACATTAATAGGTATAAACATTGAAAAAAAATGTATTTGGTACCTCCACTACCGATTTGAATAGTTGTCTTTGTCCATTATTGTATGTATACAACATTTCTCTGTGTTATGGCCGTAAACAATACACGTAAACGCAAAAGGACAAACTAGTTGGTCTCTAAATTTATACATTTACAGAGGTTAACGTTTTCTCTACGTGAGTGTAGCAACCCTAGCAGCAAAGGAAGGGGCTGACATCTGGGTCACATGTCCTGAGTATCCAGGGGCCATATGGCAATACTGCCTGTGCGCACATGGTGAAAGTGCAAAAGGGTTTAATAAGGGCGTCCATTTTTGTTTTACCGGGGCGACACAAACGCGGGACCTTTATCTCCCCCTTGTGTTTCCCAAGTAACCCAAATTCGTATTTGATATTTTTAATTCAAGATATGCCAAAATTCCTAAAACTACCAATAATATAAAACAATAATAATGAGTGTGCTTTGCAATGATTATATAACAAACAACAAAAAAAGTGCACAAAAAATGCAAAATGTTACAAAAAACAAACATGATTTGTCATTTACTGGCATTTATTGAGGTAGAAATATAGAAATAGTACACTAATAATATACAATTTTCCAAGAGATTTGGGGCATGAGCTGCTGCTTTATCTGTCAAACAGGTGACAACAGAAGCAAAACTTGATGAAAACACACACATATATATAAATAAATGAATATTATGCTTGCGTATACACAAATGGAGTAATAGGCACGGGTATTGGGCCGGGAACTAACAATTAATTCGATATAGGGAGGTTTTCGACTTAGGGAAGGTCGACTTATGGAGGTCCGACTGTATATATATATACAGGGCCGGTAGGCGTATCTTTTTTTCTTGAACAGTGAAGCAGCTTCGGAAGCCTTCAGAAGCGTGACGTCAGCGACCTTGCACACTTCCCTTCTAAGCCAACCTCCGCTTCACTCTTTGAAAGCTATGAAACTTGTTCTGGGGGACTAATTCTACAACTTTTAAATACTGTGAAGGGTGGCATAAAGTGAATTACGACAGGCAAAATAGCTCAAGGCCTTAAACTGATGACAGGTCAAGGTACAATCAACGAGGGCCCATCCACCACAAGCGAGACGATGTTTCTACAAGTACGTTAGATTGCAACGTTTAGTGTGCTTCGCCTGTGTAGTCTAGTGGTTACATCTGAGGCCTGATGTTTGAGAGTAGATGTGTTCGAAACTTGGGGTGGCGATCGTTTTCATTTTGCTTTGGAATGTTTTTCGTTCTCTAATATGATCAATTTTCTATCAAGCCTTTCATTAAAACCTGTTGATTGCCCAGAGAAGTCATGTAATCTAGCTGCGTATAGTCTTAAAAGTGATATAATGTTCTCAAATGTTCTTTACTCAATTTTGTTGAAGATTCAACAGCATTAAATAATTGCTGATGAACCACTATGGTATTCCGCCTAAATTCATAAATAAAAAAATTTTACTTTCATAGGTTTTATATTCAGAAATATAAGTATCACATCAAACGAAAAACATTCCAAAGCAAAACAAAAACGATTGCCACCCCAAGTTTCGAACACACCTACTTTCAAACATCAGACCTCAGATGTAACCACTAGACTACAGAGGCAAAGCTCACAAAGCTTCGCAATCTAACGTACTTGTAGAAACATCGTCTGGCTTGTGTTGGATAGGCCCTCGTTGATTTTACCTTTATCTGTCATCAGTTTAAGGCCTTGAGCTATTTTGCCTGTCGTAATTCACTTTATGCCACCCTTCACAGTATTTAAAAGTTGTAGAATTAGTCCCCCAGAACAAGTTTCATAGCTTTCAAAGAGTGAAGCGGAGGTTGGCTTAGAAGGGAAGTGTGCAAGGTCGCTGACGTCACGCTTCCGAAGGCTTCCGAAGCTGCTTCACTGTTCAAGAAAAAAAGATACGCGGCCGGTAGTCCAGCGTTGTTGCTAGTTTTGGCGGGATCTGCTGAGGCATGGCGAGAGGTGGCAATCAGCGGTGATTGGCTGGAGTAAAAACGGCTAATGGCCCCGGCCATATCGGAGGATCGCGAAAAGTAACCCTCCCGAGAGCTATATAAGGGCAGAGCTGAGACGAAAGGACAGAACAGACGACGGCGGAGGAGACAGCGCGCACAGCTACACGACGAAGAAGAGACAGCCCCAACCTCTAGCGCCTCGGGCGATATGATGCAATCTGACCATCGCACAAGAATTAAAGGGTCGCACACCTGCTGACTGTTCCTGCCTTTTTGGTTTGAGTGTTGGACTGTTGTTGTCACTACACAACCCCCCACTACTCGGTTACCTATATTAATATATGTATACAGCAACCGTAGATACAGTTGGTGCACTACATTAGGTCAGACAACACCCTGCCCAGTAGAATTTATCTCGTGAATGGCACATGAAATAAATGGATTGTGCTGATTTGTTCTGTATATAGGTGTTGCTTGTCTGCAGCCAAACGTCAAAAGCGAGAACACACGTGCCAACACATGATCAGGACTGTTGAAGATATGGGATGCCTTCCTAAGATTGCTGTCACTCTGTGTGGTTCCAGCGATCGTGGAGCAGCTACTAAAAAGGGAGACAAGACTGTTCCTGTTCCCTAAGGCTTTCACCAGCATGCGTCATAAGCCCTTCTAGAGAGGAATGTTCCCGACCAGGCCCCTGTTGTGGTACTATTGCGTTTTCTGCAACAGCTTTTGTTTTCACATGAGTGGGTTGTTAGCCCAAAGCAGCCTGGAGGGCCAGGGAGCAACATTTTAGTCTGGCCTCTCTCCTGACAGACCTCTTTGCTTGGTTACATCTGCCAGGAGCACAAGACTCCTGCCGACATCGCTCTGTGTTTCGACAAAGTTCGCAAGCCACCACACCTCTACAAGGTAAGTTGCACAACTTAGCTGTGGAACACAAAATGAGTACGAATTAATGATGTTAAATCACTGACTCCAGTAAACTGAATAATTCAACAGCATAGCAAAAGGTGACGTTTTGACCCTTTTGGCGATAAGTATAATGTAGTGTTCAGTTTCTGACAGGAACTCCCCTTGTGCTGCATGAAAATAAAACATATAATAGACATTTCATGGTCAGGGAATCTGCTTTCTATGTAGTTGCTTGTATAACAAACATTTGTACCCAACTTTCCAGATGATCGTGAGCATCATATAGTATATAGTTGGTTTTTTTTTGCGCGACCAAGAGATCGTTGACTATGGTGTGACACATCATTAATGGATCGTTGACGAGAGCGAGATATATCACTGAGATCATTGACTATAGCATGACACATCACTAAGAGATCGTAGACTACGGCATGACACATCACTAAGAGACCGTTGGCTACTGCGTGACACATTACTGAGATCATTGACTATAGCGTGACACATCATTGAGAGATTGTAGACTACGGCGTGACACATCACTAAGAGATCGTAGACTACGGCGTGACACATCACTAAGAGACCGTAGGCTACGGCGTGACACATCATTGAGATCATTGACTATAGCGTGACACATCATTGAGAGATCGTTGCTTTGGCGTTATCGTTAGTTGTGCATACAAAGCCCGTATATTTCCATGCAACAGGAAGTAACTTGTGTCACTTGGACTTCAGGGAAGTTTGTAGTGTTGACAGACATGTGAATAAGTGTTTTGGCTGTACTGACCTGATAAACGTTTGTACTGTCGACAGACAGTTCTTTCTACTATTGACAGACGACTGAAGAAAGTATGTTGACTAAACTAACGGTCACACTGTCGTATGCCACACTGTGACCCGCTTACTGACACACAACGACGACTGGAACAATAATTAGACTAGTATGTGTGTGCTTATATATATATAGAGCGCCAGTACATTCATGCCCTGTCATGTGGCCGGACCAGCCCTGCTTTATGGTTGTGATATCTGATTTACATGAGCGGCAAACGTCACTTTGACCCATGTCCTTCACAGGGATCATTACCATAACCTTGTTGGTCATTCCAAGATCGGCACACGCAAACGGAATCAATAGGAATCGACCTGAAAAAGCGGCGGCTCTAATCTCCTTTAGCATCTCTTGCAATGGAGGAAAAGCCTAACAAGGTTTACTTCCAGGACACACCGCCAGCGTCCCGCTTCCACTCGAGTGTCGCTGCTCCAACGTTTCCAACGTTAGGGACACACAGATGGAGAGGACGAACATACATGTACGACACATCAATCAGTAATACGCACACATCTACACGTGCACAAACGTGTGTGTTACACATCCATATCCCACAAGCGCGTGTGTGCACGCACAATGCTACAAATGCTTACTTTGCGACTATAAGCACACTTAGCACAAGACAGACATTCGCTGACGATGACTAAAGCTGAACTATTAATTATGTGTGGCTGACACTAGGATTGTACATAGACATGCACACTCATGCTCGCACTCACACGCGGATAGAGAGAGCAAGCAGGCGAGTACAATAAGTGATGACAATTATGACATTCAACGAGCCATGAGCACTAACAATGATGACGATCAACAACAAGCCAGGCACACGGAATACTGTCGTTTCTTACTTTCCAAGACCCAGCGCTAGCATCTAGTTTCTGCAGGAACTGGACATGACCCAGCGCTGAGACCTCTCCTGTGCACAGACTGGTATCCTGCCTCATAGCGCTGACACGTCACTCATCCCTCAGACACATACCGACACGTCACTCATCACTCAGCCACATACCGACACGTCACTCATCACTCAGACACATACTGACAAGTAACTCATCCCTCAGACACATACTGACACGTCACTCATCACTCAGACACATACTGACACGTCACTCATCACTCAGACACATACTGACACGTCACTCATCACTCAGACACACTGACACGTTACTCATCACTCAGCCACATACTGACACGTCACTCATCACTCAGCCACATACCGACACGTCACTCATCACTCAGATACACTGACACGTCACTCATCACTCAGCCACATACCGACACGTCACTCATCACTCAGCCACATACCGACACGTCACTCATCACTCAACCACATACCGACACGTCACTCATCACTCAGACACATACTGACACGTCACTCATCCCTCAGACACATACTGACACGTCACTCATCCCTCAGACACATACTGACACGTCACTCATCACTTAGACACATACCGACACGTCACTCATCACTCAGACACATACCGACACGTCACTCATCACTCAGACACATACCGACACGTCACTCATCACTCAGACACACTGACACGTTACTCATCACTCAGACACATACTGACACGTCACTCATCACTCAGCCACATACATACACGTCACTCATCACTCAGACACACACTGACACGTTACTCATCACTCAGCCACATACTGACACGTCACTCATCACTCAGACACATACTGACACGTCACTCATCACTCAGCCACATACATACACGTCACTCATCACTCAGACACATACTGACACGTCACTCATCACTCAGACACACTGACACGTTACTCATCACTCAGACACATACTGACACGTCACTCATGTCTCAGACACATACTGACACGTTACTCATCACTCAGACACATACTGACACGTTACTCATCACTCAGACACATACTGACACGTCACTCATCCCTCAGACACATACTGACACGTCACTCATCCCTCAGACACACACTGACACGTTACTCATCACTCAGACACATACATACACGTCACTCATCCCTCAGACACCCACTGAGGTCTCGATGCTCTCCAGGCTGCGAGATAACCTTTCTTTATTATTTTTTATTCCTCAAGAAATGAGCGTTAGGGTAAGGGTCATGTTTGTAGTGTTGAAAATGTCCATGGTGTGTAACAAATAGACGCCAGAGATAAGCTTTGGCTTTCTCGACTATTAATAGAACAAATATTTCTTAAGTGGTTGTTATTGTTCGGTCCTAAGATATATATTCTCATCTAACGACTTTTCAATGATAAGGGAACTGATGACAAAAAATGCTTTGTGTCCGTGTTATTCCAGGAATAGACAAAACGATGGTAATGGAGCTAATGATCCAGAGGTAGACAAAATGGTAATGGAAATAATGATCCAGAAATTCTGTATGTGTTCGTTGTTATTCCAGCATTCGCACCAGCTCATGCGTGTGCCTATATAGCTGTGTGTGTGTGTGTGAGTGAGAGAGAGACAAGAAGAATGGAGAGACAGTTACCCTAACTCTGGTTGTTTAGGACAAATTTATACAGTCTTCATGTCTTGAAGACTAAGGGCCAGGAGGTTCCAGACTTTTCACAGGTTCACGCTCAACTACTCGTCAAGTTCGATATTTTAAAACTCAGTTCAGAGGGTCGCGTGTCTTCGTTTGCCTCCATGTTTTCCTAGTGCTCGTTGAACAAGTACATTGTGAAGTGAAGGACACGGTGTTTACTACTGACTCCGACTCACCTTTCCAGTAGCCACTGGGAGACGGGTGTGTCTGGTGACAGCCCCACGGACAGCCCAGGACACAAAAAGCACGTGCCAATGTTTACAAGCATTACAAAATGCAGACGCATTTGAGACTCACGCACACATCCACAGAGAGAGAGAATACAAACCCTTCACAGCAACCACCCTAAAGGTCTCAGCACCCAATGAGGCATACACGCACTACAAATACTACATGCACTACACACAATATACAATACACACTACACACACAGTACAAACAACACGCACACAATGCAATCAATACACTCACCTCTAGTATGTAGCTGTTTCTGCCTCCAACATTATGCAACCGATAGCTTTCTATAAAACTATACATACCTCGTTACACTTTCTGATTTCTGTGGGTGATAATCATGTTTTTATTTCATGAATAAATCTTTTGTTCATCAGGAAGTGGTACGTTAGAGTCCTCACCTTTCTCGGCAGTGCTCATCTCCTTTTTCCTTACATTCCTCAACTATCAGTTATTGTTTGTCCTCAGGTACACATGCCCCTAGCCCCAACTACTGTCTGGCCTCAGGTAAAAATTGACCTAACCTCAGCTCTGTTGTCGGTCTAAGCTACAGTCAGATAAACCTTTCCCTAACCACAACTCTCTATGGAGTCAAGTACTCACTAAGATAAAGGTCACCCACTACCTTTTCTCG
Source organism: Pomacea canaliculata (assembly GCF_003073045.1). Classification (NCBI taxonomy): domain Eukaryota; kingdom Metazoa; phylum Mollusca; class Gastropoda; order Architaenioglossa; family Ampullariidae; genus Pomacea; species Pomacea canaliculata. The sequence continues at coordinate 87,549 of NC_037602.1, forward strand.
GGGTCAACTTTTCGTCAGGGCGGTGCCCATCTCTTCTTCGTTCACTTTCCATCCCCAAACCCTCTTTGGAGTCAGGTACTCATTCCCGCCTATCCGGGTATCGATTCTACCCTGCACCTCTTTTTCAAAATCTTAACTGTGTAGAGCATGCCACCCGAGTAACACATTTGTACCCACATTAATTGTCGCCGTAGTTGCCGAATGCAAGTTCCGGTCCGAACGTTTTCAACTCGTACCTGCTCCACCTGGATGAGTGGGTAGCGAGGTACCCAGTCTTACAGACAGCAAAAAGCCGCTCACTGCGGGAAATGAAAGCACGAGGTGCGATAGAAGCAGAGGTGGGAAGGGAGAAGGAACACCTTCTTCACCACAGAAGTTGACAGTTTTTTCCCATTTTGATTTTTTGGTGTGTAGAAAACTCGATATTACTTATGCGTACATATTTTATTGTTTTAATATTATTTTAACCTGTTTTTACTTTGCACGTATGTGGAGAACATTATATTACTTGCACTTATATATTTTATTGTTCCATTGTGATTTTATGTTGTTTTTAATCTGTACATATGCATACGTGTGAACGTGTTTAAATGCGCGAGTGTAAATAAAAAAAAAACACCAACTGCTGTAGCTGCTGTGATGTGACATTAGACTTACCACTGTACCGTCGTTTGGTCACGTGGCCAAAGATTAAAGAAGACCACCTTACATCGCTTGACTGTTGAGAGTAGAGGTTCCTGGTGTTCTACGAGTGTGGCCATCTTGTTTCGTACACAGTCGTTGGTTCTGTGTTCTTTGTATGAGATCCGGAGCAACTGCCTCAGGCACTTATTCTAGAATGACTGTGTCACGGATCAGTCCGTGCATCCTGTGTTTGTTTTTTTTAGAGAGTTATGGTCGTGGTCAGTTTGCAACCTGTCCAGCTGATTAATTGTATTGTATTTGTCTTGAAAGAGGTATCTTATTTATCTTCGTTATAAGAAATGTGAATAATATGTGAAAAGTGGATAATGATTGTACTTGTAGAAATGAGAACAGACTTATGTTATAATAGTCACTTAGAAAAATGTTTGCAACATTTTTTATTTAGAGGAGGGAGGAATGTCACGGATCAGTCCGTGCCTCCTTAGTTTTTTCCCATGATCCCGCCTTAGTTTGGTGGAAGGGGATGGAAGGTTGTCACATGTGAATGTCCTAATGTTAGTGGAAATTGTGGGCCTCGTGATTTCTGGATACCCCATGAGTTTCGGATCTCACGAGCGAGGCATGTAGAGCTCACTTCGTGTCGATGGTGACAGAGGGTGTATATATAGAGGAGCGTAGAAAGGCCCAGGGGGGACACTTGTTTTTGGATTAACACAGATAGTGTGTAAGTGAAGAAGCTGTTTGGAGGTGCGAGCGAGGTGTGTCGTGTACCGGAGACATTGTAGAGTCTCCAAGTTTCTGCTGTGTGCGGAGAGTGACTCTTCTGCTGTGTGCGGGGGAGTGCGGCGCCGGGCTCGGAACGGCTAGAGGTTTTGTCAGCCGGAGTCGACGTCAATGACGACAACACCAGTAACAGGAATGATGGTGGCCTGAGGAGAGGAACCCCCCCCACCATCTTCCAGAACAGCTTGAGGGCGTTTCGACGACAGGAGCGCCGACAGGAAGCCTGTCTTCAGCAACTCCACTGCTGTGTGCGGGGAGTAAGAGAGTGTCTTCAGTAACTCCACTGCTGTGTGCGGGGAGTAAGAGAGTGTCTTCTGCAACTCCACTGCTGTGTGCGGGGAGTAAGAGAGTGTCTTCTGCAACTCCACTGCTGTGTGCGGGGAGTAAGAGAGTGTCTTCAGCTACTCCACTGCTGTGTGCGGGGAGTAAGAGAGTGTCTTCTGCAACTCCACTGCTGTGTGTGGGGGGGAGCGACTAGCGGCGAGAGAAAATCAAGAGAGACTTGACTAGTGAGAGCAGGTGCCCAGAGACTGAGTACCTTCGGCACCCAGGTGGAAGGGACAATGTGACTTTCATGCAGTTTAAAGGATGATCAGGGTAAGAGCTGTTTGAACTGTTAATAAGTAACTGAGACCCTTCGAGAAGCGAACTGAAAGACTCAGACATTTGTATCCACCACCAATTGGTGCAACTTACCTTGTAGTGGTGTGGTGGCTTGTGTGCCTCGTCGACCCACAGAGCTATGTCGGCGGGAGCCTTGTGCTCCTGGCAGGTCCAACCAAGCCGAACAGGTCTGTCAGGGTAGAGGCCAGACTAAAGTGTTGCACCCGGCCAGAGGATGGTCGTTAGCTTTGGACGGCAAGTCTCTCTACGAGAAAGACACTCGGAAAAGAAAACTGACGCCGAAGACGGATGTGCTGGGCCATCGTGCGCTTAACGGCAGCACAACACACTGACACTCGCATGGAATGGGCAACGCTCACTCTAAACGATATGGTGCTTTGCCTGTGAGGTCCCGCCAGGCGGGCGAAGTGCCGGGCCCTGCGCCTCAACAGGGCCCACCCCATGATACTGGTGGTCACCACGCCCCGATGCGAGGAGCCAGGCTTCGGAGGCGGAGGGAAATGGCTACTGGCCGAAAAGGAACAACAACCACAGAAGAGACCCTGAGGCCTCTCAACATCCTACAGTGGAACGCTGAGGGCGTTTACAACAAAAAATTAGCCCTCACCGAAAGACTACATGCTGAAAAAATAGATGTGGTCTGTATTCAAGAAACACACCTGAACCCCAACCACAGATTTACCATCAGAGGTTACCAAACCTTCAGGATGGACAGAGAAGGAAGACACAAGGGAGGTGTGCTGATTCTTGTAAAGAATAACATCCCAGCAAGAGATTTTCAAGTGGACACGAATCAGCAAGCTGAAATAAATGGAGTCAAGATTACAGTAGACAGCACTGTGCTCACTATCTTCAACCTGTACTGCCCACCCGACAAAGAACTTTCCCTGCAGACTCTTGATATCCCTGCCGAAAACTGCTTGGCTGTCGGCGACTTCAACAGCCACTCAACCTGCTGGGGCTACGACGAGACGGATAATAGAGGAGAGGAAGTGGAGGACTGGCAGATCGATAGCAAGATGATCCTGCTGAACGATCCAGAAGACCCACCGACTTTCTTCTCGCGCAGATGGGTCTCCTCAACGACCCCTGACCTTGCTTTCGCCACTGACGACCTCTCCAAGAAAACAACCAGAGGGGTACAGAACCAGTTAGGCGGCAGCGACCACAGACCAGTCAAACTGGCCATCAACTTGCAGTACAGGCCCAAGATTCAAAGACATTTCCCAGGTGGAATTACAAGAAAGCCAACTGGGATACTTTCGTCTCATTGTCAGACCAGTACACCAAAGGAATACGTGTGGCGGACCAGAACATCAACCGTGCCATCGATGCATTCAACAAGGCGATCTTAAAAGCTGCCTCAGAAGCAATACCAAGAGGCGCACGAAAGAACTATAGGCCATACTGGACAGAAGAACTCCAAGAACTAGAAGATGAAGTCTCCAAGATCAGGGAAAAGGTTGAGAATGACCCCACCATAGAAAACAACATAGCACTGAAAGAATCAAGCGCCAAATACAGAAAAGCCTGCAACGAAGCTGCAAGAAAGAGATGGAGAGAAAAGACAGAGGAACTGAATCTAGACAGAGAAGGAAACAAGTTATGGAAGCTGGCAAGGGCGATGAATGATGAAGATACTAGAAGTGCACCGATCGTCATACAACAAGCACAAGATATGCTAACAGGTAGAAAAGCAGCAAACGCTTTCATTGACAGCTATGAAGAGGTCAGCAACAATCCAGTACCAGAAGAAAAGAAACAGCAAGTTCATGAAGAAAGAAGAGAATTCAGCCAGCGAAAACACCAGGAAGACTACATGAACAAACCATTCAACATGAAAGAGTTTGAAGAAGCAGTCAAGACCCTAAGTCAGAAGAAATCCCCTGGACCAGATAAGGTCACCAATGAAATGCTGCAACACCTGGGCCCACGAGCCAAGACCAAACTCCTCGACCTCTTCAACAACAGCTGGAACAGCGGCCATGTCCCACAAATCTGGCGAGAGGCAGACATGGTGCCCGTCCACAAGAAAGGCAAAGACCGAGCGAAGGTGGACAGTTACAGACCCATAAGCCTCACCAGTTGCGTGGGCAAGTTAATGGAGCGCCTCATCAACACCAGATTATCATGGCACTTGGAAAAGAACAACATCCTTACACCAGAACAAGCAGGCTTCAGACAACATCGCTCAACTGAAGACCAGGTTGCATACATCGCCCAGAAGATCGAAGATGGTTACCAGGACAAGAAGCACACGCTGACGGTGTGGATAGACATGGAAAAGGCCTTCGACAAGGTCTGGAAAGATGGACTGAGGTTGAAACTCCAGAAGTGTGGCGTAACCGGCTGCATGTACCAGTGGATCTCTCAATACCTGAAAAATAGGAAGGCCAGAGTCCACGTCGGCGGAACATACAGCCGAAAGAAGACGCTGAGAGAAGGAGTTCCTCAAGGGGGAGTACTCAGTCCTACCCTGTTCCTTGTCTTCATAAACGACATCATCAAGGACCTCCCCCGAAATGTCCAAGGAGCCATCTATGCAGATGACCTGGTCCTTTGGTGCACAGAAGAACACCTGACAACTGCCAACTACCGACTCCAAGAGGCGCTTAATGTCCTGCAGGACTGGACGAAAAGGTGGCTTGTCAAAGTCAACCCCAAAAAGACCACCTACACTATCTTTAGTCTGTCCACTAGGGAACAGAAGGCCACTCTGAAGTTCGATGGACAGATTCTCCCACTGGAGGACAACCCTACCTACCTTGGGGTAACCTTCGATAAGAGACTTACATGGAAGCCTCAGACCAAGAAGGTCGAAGCCAGAGCCAAGGTGCGACTTGCAATTATGAAGAAGTTGGCTGGCACGAACTGGGGCGCGGATGACAGAATCCTCAAGAAGCTGTACACCGGAAGGGTCAGACCAGTCCTAGAGTATGGCATGACAGCATGGGGCACAGCAGCAAAATCCAACTTTGAGAAGGTCAGCAAGGTTCAGAACCAAGCAGCCAGACTCATCACTGGAGCCATGAGGTCTACGCCCATACAAGAACTGGAGACAATCACAGGGTTGGAATCACTGGTGCTGGTCTCTATTCCATAGGCATTTGAACTGTCTGTCAGTCTGTTGATGAGGTCTTGCAGTTCTTTGTTAGTGCCTGCTAACAGGTCTATGTCGTCTGCATACAGTAGGTTGCAGATCCGTCTTCCTCCAATTGAAATGGAAGCATGATGGTCGTGGACAACTTCAACCATGATGTTCTCAAAGAAGATATTAAATAGTAACGGTTATAGGGGACATCCTTGACGTACGCCTAAAGCGGTTGTACAGTAAGTTCTACAGTAAGCTCCTATTTGGTTGTTCAGCAGTACTGTACTCGTTGAGCTATTGCACAGCGCTCCGACGACTTCCACATGGCCTAACTTCTTCGATGTTCAATTTTCGCATCACAAGCCATAGCCCCTCGTACCAGACTCTGTTGAATGCCTTTTCAAAGTCAACGAAGTTATGGTAGATGTTGATGATGTTTTACTATGAGAATGCGACGGTTGAAGATCTGCTCAGTTGTGTTTCTTCGTAGTCTGAAGCCAACCTGTTCTTCTACTAGCAGCTCCTCTAGTTCTCATGCTGTTCTCTATGACTTTCAGCATGACTTTGCCTGGGTGGCTGATAAGGCTTATGGTTCTGTAGTTCTGGCACTGTTTCTGGTTTCAGTTTTTGTGGATGGGTATGATTAGTGACTGCGTCTTTTCTTTGGGTCATTCCTTGCGTACCCAGACTCTTTGGCACAGGACAGTCAGGGCCTTTGTAGTTTCTTCCCCACCCTGCTAGCACATTATAAACGCCTGACGACTTTCCTCCCTTCAGAATATGAACAACTTTTTTGACCTCTTTCCGTAGGACTGGCAGGTCTGCAGGTTCACTGTCTCTAGTCTGGTTGTTTTGGAGGATGTTGGCGCTGGTCTGCCGCTGGAAGTTGTACAAGTCCTAGCAGTACTCAGTCCATCGGTTGAGGACAACATTTTTTGTGAGAAATGGCTTTAGCTGTCTTCGATGGCTGAGGTCCTGTGCTGATCTTAGTGAGGTCTTTAGAAGTTGGTAGGCCTTTGCTCTGTGCAAATTCTAGGAGTCTGATGCAACTGTCGTAAAGCTGATACCGGCTCCGGCCATGTTCCTGTACACGAAGACGCCCACACCGTAGTCATGTCTGGCGACTCTACACTGTACCGCAGTTTGTGGCCGTTGTTCATTGTTTCCCCACCATCCTGTCCATCTGACCTCCGCCAGTCCCGCAATGTCCCACCGGTATTAGTAGAGCGACTGACCAATCACACCAATACAATTAGTGGTGCAAGTGCACACAAACTAATATCACTAACACGCACCAATACTATTACCAGTACACTAATTGTACACTCTCCTTCACTAATACCACTAACACGCACTAGTACTATTACCAGTACACTAATACTAGTGGAGCGGATGACCACTAATACCACTATCACACCAATACTATTACCAGTACACTAATTCTAGTGGAGCGTGTGCCCGCTAATACCACTAACACGCACTAGTACTATTACCAGTACACTAATATTAGTAGAGCGACTGACCAATCACACCAATACAATTAGTGGTGCAAGTGCACACAAACTAATATCACTAACACGCAGCAATACTATTACCAGTACACTAATACTAGTGGAGCGTGTGCCCACTAATACCACTATCACACTAGTACTATTACCAGTACACTAATACTAGAGGAGCGGAGGACCACTCACACCAATACAATTAGTGGAGCGAGTGCCCACACACACTAATACCACTAAGAGAACGTCCCATTAGCCAAGCGTTACCGACGTAACTTGTAACTGTGGCGCTTGGCGCGTGCACATGATGGGCGGGGCCTGACTGCGCGTGAGGCGGAGGGCAACCTGTTGATGGAGGGCACAAGCAGCAGTGAGGCTGGTTGATTACACGCGCGGCCCCTTGTAGTCCTGTGACAGCGCGTGCAGCCTGAGTGTGCAGACAGCCACTGGCCCTCGCCAAACCTCGTATCGCCCGAGTGCGGGAGGCTGCTAAGACTTTCATTTCTGTCGTCAACACAGTGTCTTCAAGTTACACAGTGCCTGTCCTCCCCCCATCTTCACTTCAAACCAGCTCCTCCTCATTTAGCTGACACCAGCTGAGACGTGTGAAACGTGAAACACAGGTGACACCAGCTGTGGCGTGTGACACTACACTAAGCTGCACCACGTGGTCGTCACACGCTGTGTAAGCACGACACTAAGCTTACCTGTGCTTGGGATATGTTGATCTCAAGATAAAAAGTGTATTTGAGGATTGTATATCTCAAGGTTCATTTCCTCTCTCAGTTCCAGTCGCACAGTCTGTTTCCAGCGGAGTCATTAATTAACAGTGCAAGCAACAGGTACAAGAGGACGCTTGGTGCTTACGACGATTTCTCTAAGGAACCCAGTCTCATCATTTGAAAACCTTGGACCAACATCTCTTGACAAGAACAAAGTCATCTCAACGCATGACATCACAGAAAGTCGTCCACCCGTATTTTGCAGCAGATATTTTAGTACTGTCACATTGGTCTGGGTTGGCATGTAAGCGCGTGTTACTTTCCGACATTTGTATTAATGCACACCTGTCCTACACCATGACATTTCAAGCAATAGAAAACGAAATTCTTACAACTGTATGATAAATGACACGGATACGAAGCCTGAAATGGACTTCATCAAAATGTGTCTCGTCTCTGGTTTACTTTTAGCGTCTTGCTTTCCACTGCTGCTACTTCAGAGCATCTCATATTCTGGTGCCGAGCCGTTTGAAGACGTGTCTGGCCTCTAGGACACAACCGACTTGACTACACCACGTGAACAGTCTTCAGTCTTCAGTCTCAGACACAACGCATCGACAACTCTGTACTTGGACTGGTGTCACGAATATTACCAAATGTCCCAGTCTTGTCCTTCAAAGTTGTTTCACTTTTGAAGTCTGTTTTGATCTTTCATGAGTGTAGACCCTTTTTTTCTTAGTTCTGATTGCCCCCAGTGGAGCAGAGGGTCGCAACCACACCACACCAGCGGATCCGGTTGTGAATCTTTTTGTTTACCTATTATCTATGTAAAGGTAGCGTTGTGATTGCGAGGAGAAACTGACTTTGAGAGTACACAATCAGTCCTAGAGAGGACCGGCACTGCCTGTACAGTGAGACAAACAGGTAACATCAGAGACGATGGCACAGCACAGCAACATACTGTGCACGCAGTGGACACTGTCGTATTGGTCTGCAACATGTGCGTCACATCAATGCGACAACACTGCACATGGTGATGTATGATTGTAATGACTACACAGCACATGGTGATACATGATTGTAGCGACTACAATACACAACACATGGTGATACATGATTGTAGCGACAACACTGCACATGGTGATACATGATTGTAGCGACTACACGGCACATGGTGATACATGATTGTAATGACTACATACCACATGGTGATACATGATTGTAGCCAAGACACTTTTGAAAACGTCTCACTTGCCGCTCAAGAGCAGTTTGCCCTGCATAAATACCCTGCATAAATACCCTGCATAAATACCCTGCATAAATGGACCTTTCATAGTCCATGAGGAGCTGACCCGCACTGCAGTCCTCCAACATGTCGGTCATTTTTCTCGTCGTCTGCTTACTATTTACAGGTGAGTGCATTCTGTAGCTCATTTGCTTAAAATAAATAAAGCTCTGCTTTACACGTGAGGGTGGTTTAATCTCGTCTTATGTTGCAAAATGAATACGAATAAAAGAAAAAAAACAACCCAGAGGGATAAAGGATGAGAGAGAGAAAGATTGAAAAAGAGAAAGCAAGGGAGAAAGAAAGAGGGTGAGAGAGAGTGAGAAAGAAAGAATTAACAAAGTAGAACAGAGAGTGAGAGTGAGAGGGAAAAAAATGAGAGAAAAAAGAGAAGAGAGTGTGATAAAGGGATAAGGAGAGAGAAAGAGCGAGACAGACGTGGCATGCTTCTGACGATGTCTACGAGTCTCATCTCATGATAAAAAGACCAAGAAGCAAGCAAACAAAGAAAACACACAGAAACAAAAACCCTAGTAAAAACACCTCTCTCCTTCTCTCTCTCTATATACATAATACACAAATACTTTCCATAGATGTATTTCGCTCTGGAAGAGCGCGCACACACACACACGCACACAGATAGAGAGTTGTGATTTGACAGCCATACTGGGTCACTGAAATCAGTTTGTTCTTTAATGGATCGTCTGTCCATCTATTGTTCGTCCTTCATACTTGTATGTGTGTGTGTGCACGCGTGCGCGCACTTCTGTGGAAACCCAACACTGCTGTAATATGGGAATACGCAATTTTGCGATTGTAAGCACCATCGCACATAAACAAGATAAAGCAAACCTCCAATCATCCTCACCTCATTAGAAATATAGACTTTCCTCCTCCCTTCATTAGAAACATGCACATTGGTCCTTGCCTCTTAGAAACAAGGTTTGGTAATTTTACCTGGATAGATACGAACTTGGACCGTTATCCTTGAGCTGGGTTAGACAATCAGAAAATGTGTTCGATCGTCTATAATATTTATTTCAATATTTAATTGATGTGACAGTAGACATGAGACTTGTAAGTCCATGGTATAAGAAAGACATGAAATATAATCCTTTTAATGGTTGGATTTGTCGAGTATCAGAGGTAGTATGCATTACAGTCCTGTAAGATTAGTTGTAGAGAAGCAGGGTTAGTATACAGTAGAAACCAATGTGAGCAATTGTAAGTCTTAGCACAACAAAGATATAAAGACAAAAACATCATCAAATATCATCTTGCACATGAGTGATATTAAATGTTCACTAATAATGTTGTCTAAATGTTGTCACATCCAATTGTTTTTGATTGTTCGCTGGAGAGTGCTCCGTCACGCATGGATTGTTGGCTGCGGAAAGTGACTCAGCAAGGAGAGTACAGACCTTGACAAGCAGCAGTCAAGAAATCAGAACTAACGCCTCTCTTGAACACAGCCACACACACACCAAATAATAATTAATATATATTATATAATATATAATCGATAACAGTGTTCATGTCTACAGCCACACACACACCAAATAATAATTAGGATAACAGTGTTCATGTCTACAGCCACATGAACAGTCGCTCAGTGTTGGCGACATGCACTCCCACACCACACACTACCAACATATGCTCAGTGTTCTGGTCATGTTTGGTGTTCATGAATACAGCCATGTGCAACACCACACCACACCACATCAAAAGTGACTCAGAGTTCTAACGGCAACACCGCATCACCACAGCAGGAGATGAGGTTAGTGCTGAGAACCTGTGTTTCTTGAGAGAAAAAAGCTGCGAAGAAAACTCAAACTGTTGCAGAACAAAGTGTAGGCAGAAGGTGGGTAGGGGGTGGAAGTGAGCACTGATTGAAAAAGATTCGCTTAATTACAGTCTCAGTCGATCGAAATCGCGCTTCCTCCTTCCCCCACCTTCAGTGAAACTAAATTAATGATGTCGGCCAGTGGTCATGAATTTCAATCGCCGCCTGACGGCCCGCCAGAGGGCGCATCGCGCAGAGCAGGAAGCGCTTGACCGCCCAATTTCCGCGGCCTGTCGTTGTATCTGGATGCGATTGCGTTCCGATAAGTGGTTAAAGGCACACTCTAGCTGCTCTTTTCACTTGGCCAATCTGTTCCACAACATGGTCAATCGTCTTTTAGGGCTGCAGCTAAGTTTCTCACTCATATCCGCACGTGTGGGTGGGTGGTCTGGGGAGCGGGTGCTGACTGGTCGTCGCCAAGAAATCATAACTAGACTGAACTATATATTAACTTTTTTCAAAAAAAACCAACAACAACACAACATAACATTGTATTCACATCATCAAACCAGCTCAGCGAGCATGTGATTGTGCACTCATTTCACCACACAGGCTCAATCCCCATCATGTTATTGTACATTTGGACTCAGACAACCAACATGTGTGCACTCGACGACTACAGTTTGTGTTCTGACAAAACATAACTGTAACATACCCCCTACACTCTGTCTCTCTCACATACACGTAATCTGTCTCTGTGACACCCTGTCCTCCCCCACCCCCATAAAAAGTTTGAGTAGGTTTGCCACAAACCACCAAACATCTACACACATATTTGTATTGCTGTGGAAAAAGAATTGTCTGTCACGTGTGCTTGTAAACGGGTCACACCACTTGCTTTCTAGTGTTCAGCCAAAGTGTGGGTCCAATCAAACAAGAAATACAGCTTTTCTCTGTTTACAGTGACACGTAGCCGCTACAGCGGACTCTTCCACTTCTTCATCCTGCTTGTGCGATGTCGATAATTATCATCGCATGACCTCTGACACGGCGACACCCTAACCTACACCCCATCTCCGCACATTTTTCAGTGTGAACATGTCGAAGAAGAACAACACATAGTACTGCCAACACCACCTGTAGTCTGTGTGCCTCAAACATTGCCTATGGCCGTGTAATGCGTGTGACCGTGTAATGCGTGTGACCGTGTGCGTTACTCCGTGGTCCACGTACTACACTAACTACAGCATCCCCCTGTAGTCAATACCTTAGCAATGCTGTGATGTTGAACTATCATCACTTCCAACACAACCCTGCTCTTGTCATTGTGGTTACTCAAGACGACAGTCATCGGATTACCATCTCAAGGTTTCGGATAATCGACACGCGTGTGGGCGGGAAAGTGGAGATTAGGGTGAGAAAGGTCACGCCAGGTCAATCTCGACACGCAGTGCACGCGCTGGGTGGAGAGGTAGGGTACGTAGTGAGTAGTCGCAGTCGTAGTCGCGGCAGTCAGGGAGGTCCGAGGAGAGAGGGGGGGGATAACCACAGCGGCGTGGATGTTTATGAGGTGGTATAAGGGTGGGTGGTCGGGAAAGGAGGACTCTGGACAACCGTAAGTGAAGGTGACAAGTGAATGGGACCCGACCACTTTCGCTGACCGACATCGCCACGTGATAACCGCGGACGGCACGTCATCGCCGCGCGGTAACACTTGGAGCCGGCAGGTCATCTCCCCTTGCTCCTTCCTCTCCACCCGAGATGCTCACAACAAGTAGCAGGCATGAAGAGAATGTCTTCCTCTCTCCACCAACGCTACACAATCTGAAATTATTCTACTCGGCCGCTAGTCCTATTCTCATAATCATTGGAGAATCATGTTACTATCTACAGTTTTCTGGAGACTGATAGTCCTTTTCTTAAAAAAAAAAAATTCGTAGGCTTTTTTCAGACTTTTTGAGGGATTTTCGTGTAATTTGTATTTATCTCACGATGAAGGAAGGAGGAAACCTTCGTACGTGTTTTCGTCGTTTTCAATAAACTATTCCTTGTCTTGGGACTAGAAATCCAGGTACAGACAGCTACGATGTGTTAAAGGTAAGGGGCCTCTGTGTGTGTGTGGTGGAGGGGGGTTGTTTTGTCTGTGGATGTCGACAGGTTTCACTGTGAAATATCAAACGACCTGTTGTCTGTGTCTCCAATACTCCTCTCGTGTCATTCAAAGCTGAAAAAGTCATTCTTGTATTTGGTCATTGATACATTAGTATTTGCACATCAGCTTTAAAGCTGTAGTAGAGTTAATTTGTGGTTTCTTTGTAAATGGGGTATATACCTATATTAGTATCATAATGGGGTATATACCTATATTAGTATCATAATGGGGTATATACCTATATTAGTATCATAATGGGGTATATACCTATATTAATATCATAATGGGGTTTATACCTATATTATCATATAGCGTTCGAACCTTGACTTTTGAACATCATTATATAGCCCACCCATTGCTATCCACCATTCCTAAGGCAACACATTTTACACATCTTTTCAGAAAAGTGCAGGAAACCTAATCACTCCCAGACGACTGTGTAGAGTCAAAAGCAGAAAATTCGCCTACCTGGATAATGCTCCTTGAATATTTCTCAGCTACATTCAGCAAATACAAGAGGGTGTACGGCGCACTCCTCTATTTTTCTGAAGATCAAGAATAAAATCTACATGGGCGGAAGGAAACAGACTTATTGTACTGTGTCGAGTTGAAATGTTATTTGCAATAAGTGATATTTTAATGTTTGATGAATGCGCCAGTTCTTGGTCCCACTGTCCGAGTCTTTGAGTGGTGCGCTGGGAAAGGTTTGCTCGATAATCGCCAGGCCGCACGAGTGGCGTCTGTTGGGGAGGGGTATAGGGGGGTATAGCCCCTCTAACAGCTGAATGTAGCCATCATGGCGGAACAAATATCACTAATCACCAGCATGAGCGAGAGAGAAACGATCAAATGGAGACTAGTCATGACGAAATCGAGGCAAACGTTCCCCGGAGAATCCCCCATCCCCGTTTCTTTGCAGTGCCAAGACCCTAGGGAGGGAAGCGCCCGGCGCTAGTGATTTACGATGGCGAGGCTCACGTGCTTTCGGTTCCTTCAAATCACCATCACAGACGGCGACTACCACATTCACTGCAGAAATCATTGCGTCAGGGCCATGTACGGTCAGTTGTTGGGGCGACGCTTTGCCGCTCCTCCTGATTGTTGGGACAGACTAGCCAACACTCTGACAGCCACAAGTGCAGTATCATACACATATACATAACCCATTCTTGTGCTATGTATGTCCTACTTGCTACGTCTGGAGGGCTTCATGTCACAAAAGACGACAGAATCATTTAGTAGTAATTAGAAGGTATTGGAAGTTTTGGTTCTGAATTAAAGAAAGTTTTGTCTAGACTTTCTATGGGAAAGTATTTAGAAGTAGGAAGTCTTTAAGTCCCGTCGTAAACAAAGTTCCGGTGCTAACAGATCATCAGTCTGCTTCTGGACTCGGCTGGTAATGAGTACACTGTACATGTTAACAAATTCTTCACTAGGCTAGACTAGTTTTCTTTACTCGAAGTTTAACCTTTCTAAAGCTCAGAGAAATACATTGTGTGCTGATTGCAGTTTTCGAGATAATGTTCTGATAGTATTTTAGTATGCTGTGGAACTGATAATTCAAATTTAATTCATTGTTGATTCAAACAGTTTGTGTGTGAGATGCAATTTTCCTTTTCATTTAATTTATAGATTTCTGAAAGAACCGAACATTCTCGAGCAGGCGCAGTTTACGAGGATGCCGTGTTCTGTATATTTAGCCTTGACCTTTGACCATTGTAGAGTATCTTCTTATTTCTATGCGCATGTAGGTAGTTGCACAGTCGTTGTTACTTTATTATGTTTTCATTAAAGACATTACAGGGTTACAAATATGTTCTGAGTGATAATAACCTATGATTGACCAAAATGTGAGAGGTGGAGAAAGGATTCACCAAGGGCTAGGATTCAGGAGTGGAATGAGTTATTTATGTGTGTTAAGCTGTGGTATACACAGTTACATGTGATGTATTCTGAATAGCCTTGCTTATGTTGACACCCAGCATATTTTCAAATTCTCAAGAAAATTAACTGTTACCATAGTAATATGGATTTTACAGCGTTTTAATGAAATTCTCTATTACTAGTGTTTCAAGAGAATTGCCTATTACTACAGTCATGTGTCGTTTACTGTATTATAAAACCGCGTGATCAACTATTACTTACTTGACCTAAATGCCATCTAAGCGCTGATTGTCACGTGACCTGACTCCAAGCATCGTAGGCAGAGCTGTCAGTCATTCACATATCTCTTATCTTTTTTCTCTTCTTGCCCCGAGCCTCCACGCCCGCCATCGTGTTGATGTCTACGACATTTGGCCCTTGGAACTTGACTGACTGTTTCTGTGAATGATCTGGGTGTATTAGCTCAATTACACCTGCCGTTGTTTGCTGCCATTGATCTCAGCCCATTACCGCCCGCCCGCCTGCGTCTCCGGGCGTTGATCTTGTGATATGCGATCGTCCGCACGCTCTCTCCGCCCCCGTCTTCCTGCCCCCGCCACCCAACCGACTTCTTCCTCTACAAGCCGCTGAGGTGACGGCTAGCCATCGGGTGGTGGTCAGCTCCAGTCACCTTAACTTGCAATACTTGGTAGATGAGTTTTGCAAGCCTAGATCGGTCTGCTATTTATCTTGAATGCGTATAACCCTCACAAATAATAATCATTCAAGCAGAAATCACCAGAACGTTGTAACCTGCAGCTTGGAGTGACAGAAAGCGCTGTCTATAGACTTGCAGACTTTGGTTGGTGCTGATAACATTCACTGCTAGGTGCTACTAGTCAGTCCGTCGTTGCTTGACCCGTCTTGTGGTTGGGAGGATAACATGGACAGACTGGCAGCTGACAGGCCGCCATCTTGTCTACTGTGGGCGATAGTCAGCAGTCCTGTACACGACCAGTCCAGTCTTTGACCTTTAAGTGTGGTTTAGCATCAACAGTTGGGACCGCGGCGTCGACCACCCTCCAAGGTACCTTGAGGGACAGTCTTCCACAGGGTGTCGTGCCGGGTCACGTGACTGTTGAAAGTAGAGGTTCCTGGTGTCCAGTGAGTTTGGGGTGCTACTATTAACATCATAACAACGAAACAACATTAAGAAGATTAATAAAACCTGGCCACGGCGCGCCAGCTTGCGTATACTAAAATACTGGCGATATTAGTCTTGTCTACAGAAATGTTGAGGGTCTTGACATTACATCTTTTGAAACAATACGCAGACGGACCAGTTTGAAGACAATACGTTTCCTGAAACTGCCAGGAACGAGGAGCCATATATATAGAAGGACCACACAGAAGTATCCATTTTAGACACAAGGTATTGAAACTTCCATGCATGTGTGTCATTTAAAAAAATTGGAAAAGAGACACATTGCTAGAAGTTTGATGAAAAAATGGTCATTTGACTGGACAGGACTGAGAAATACAGTTACAAAGCACTGAACACTGTCTCAAACGGCCTTTGGTGCGCCCTCTCTTCTTGGATGCGTGATGGTGGCTGGGGGCGAGAGGACTGTGTCAGAGGTGGGTGTGCAGTGACACCAGATGTGTGGCCTGTCTCAGAAAGAACCCGACGCTTTCAAGTCGTTGTCTGATATGCTGGCGGAGAAGCCAGACGAACTGGAACTGAGAGCTAACAAGGCCTAGCAGAAGGAACAGATAGGAGGAGATGTCATCAGGGCAAGCTGGATATTTGCAGAGACGGACAAGGGCTGTCGTAGCGCAGTCGAGGTGTTAGCTCTGCCCAAAGAAGGAGGGTTTGAATCAGGCCTTTGGCGCTTGGAGTGCTTGTACAAGTCTTTCCAGATGCTCCAAGAGTGGGTCAGTGGTCCAGTGTGTGTGTGACAGTGGCTGGTTGGACATCTAGAGCTGCACCAGGCTCACAACAGGCTGATTGGACATCTGGAGTAGCACCAAGATAGGCTCACAGTAGGCTCGATGCATCTTGTTTTCTGCAGGACATATTACAATGTAACCACATGCTGCTAACTTCCTTCAATGCTACATATTATGCAGAAAATCACAGCCTGCTTACTTCTCAGTTACATATTATACAATACAGTCACAGTCTGCTTGCTTTTTTATACGTATTACACAGCACAGCTTTCTATTCTGGGTTTTACACATTTTCCTATACACCCAAAGTTGCTCTTTTGTGTAGTTACTTAATATCCACAGCCTGCCAGTGCTGAAGATTGTTGATCGGATCACAGTTAACAAATATCACAAGTATTGACTTGTCTGTCTTAATGCATGTTATTGCCTTATTAAAAGTGGCCGCTTCAATTGTAAAATCTTTTTTTATAGAAGAAGAAATAATTACTCAATTCACTGATCAACGTAATAATAATAATAATAATAATAATAATAATAATAATAATAATAATAATAATAATAATAATAATAATAATCATCATCATCATCATCATCATCATCATCATCATCATCATCATAATCATAATCATAATCATAATCATAATAATCATCATAATAATCATCATAATCATAATCATCATAATAATCATAAAAATAAAAAAAACAGAAATATGCTCTAGTATGATAAAACTAAATGCTATTATACCTTCCATTGCTTATTGTTTTGTTTATGTTCAACTACCGCAAGTAAATCTTTGTTCATTGTCACACAGAACCATCGTCATTTTTCTCCTCCTCTTGTGCAGCAAATAATGTATGTTGTTGACTCTTCTTGGCCTAAACAATATCTACAGCTAGTGGCCTATACAATATCCAGAACTGGTGGTTCATATTCTTCAAGCCACTCTACCTTCTCTCCATCTACAGACCTAATCCCTGAATGTGTGGAATAACATGTTTTCTTGACCTGAGTGTTTTTCTTCTGAAACAAACAGGCGGAGACGACCGTAGCAGACCTGTCATTCTAACATCAACCTGGTCCTTACATTCTTTGACTTTTGATCACACAACGACTTATTCTGTATGAGGTCTATGCAGTGAGGACTCCTTTGGCAACCATTTCAACTTTGCAAACAGGTCACCTCCTCTGTCTTGAGGTCCAAGAGAAATCTCAGGAACCCAACTCTTTAAGCCTTTAGAAGCAATCTTCGGTCCTTGGGCTTTTGTAATGAAGGTTTTACCCATCTTGGGGATAACAAGCGTAAGCGGTGCTTGGAAATCCCACTCAGCCCTTTTCTTGAAAGAATCCACTATCTTATTTTTGGTTCCTTCTTTGCCCTCTAGCAGACTATTTCTAAGTTTAGGAATACAAGCCTCAGGCAGAAAAAGTGACTAGTCCAAGCCTAACCAGTGGACGGCAGCTTGCCAACACACACAGGAACTCATCCTATCATTATTTTCCTTCCCATTTTCCAAAAGTACTTTGAATCAGTGTAACAGCCCATGCACTAACGAATCACTAACGATCTGCTGATATCGTCAAGAGTTGGAAAAGGAAGTCAGCTGTGACTTTTGCACACGGCACTACACAGATCATGAGACTACCTGCATGGCGGAGAATCCTTTTGTACATGTACACAAATCGATAGAGTGGATCTTGCAATACTTCATCACAGACTTTGCTGAAAGGTGACAAATGAGTTACAATATGTCGCATCCTGTTTGTTGCTACGATATAAATATAGCCATGTGACCAGACAACAACATTGCTGGCTGGTCACTGACAACGGAGACACTTTATAAAGACTGGTCACTGTGATGTACAGTCCACTGGTACTATGGACCACATGTGTCACTGTGATGTACAGCCTACATGTGTCACTGTGATGTACAGCCCACTGGCACTGTGGACCACATGTGTCACTGTGATGTACAGTTTGTGGACCACATGTGTCACTGTGATGTACAGCCCACATGTGTCACTGTGATGTACAGCCCACATGTGTCACTGTGATGTACAGCCCACTGGCACTGTGGACAACTTTGGTCACTGTGATGTACAGCCCACTGGCACTGTGGACCACATGGGGCACTGATGTGCACACAACACTGGTACATGCCTATTCCTTGCTACTACTCGAGGAGTATAGGGCCCAAACACTGGGGAATATTTTATACTTAATTGTGGCAACAACAATGGTGAAATCATTGGCCTCTCTTCAGATCTCAAGAACAAGATTCTGTAAAGGTTTGGTATTGTTAGGGGTGATCCTAGGGCAGTGTTAGGGTTAGGTATGCAACCACCATCATAAGACAGCTGTGTTAATCTTGGTTCGGCCTGCACACTTCTGTAACAACTTCTCTGCCACGACTAACCAGAGGCTGTCCACGACCTGTGCCATTAGCAGCTGGTGCTGCAGGCGCCCCACGACAGACTGGGATATAGTTAATCCCTTGTGACAGTCATCACTAAGCCTCGGTGATAAGCTCTTTGTACAGCAGGCTGTGTGAGGCATACTGGGATACTGTGTTATAGAGTGCTAATCCTGCTGTCAAAAGTCGTTATATTACATGTGGGTGATGTCCTGGTCCTCAAAGACAGATTATAACACCTTGTTTCCGGAAGGTAAGATTTGTGTAGGCTCGTCAGTAAACATCTGTTTTGTGAAGAAGATTTTGGCGTGTTTGTCCTCACCACTGCTTGTACATATTTCTCAAGCGGAAACCTCTTTGCCCGGTCTGAGGTGAAGAATGAGGGTGGACGGGACTTGCAGTAAGTTTCCAAGAGTCATGAGACTGGCTGGTCTCCTCTTTAATAACTTAATGCTATGGCCTTAGGCCGACTGTAGAGTAGTTATTATAGTCAAGCCAGAAGCAGTTTTTGCTACGACAGAACATGTTCAACAGGGACAGGGGGGGGGGGTGGGAATGGTGGTTTACGCCGAGTCAGCAACTATAGTTATATCATAGCAAAGCAGTCAGCCCTGTAAACAGATGGCACAAGCAGAGAAAAAGCAGCGTGCCAGAGTGAAATCTGAACCTACGGCAGTCAGTCCTCACTGTATTGGTGACAGGCACTACCCGTTGCGCCATCGGACCACCTGTGTATAACAAGATCTATTATTTGCTTAGTAAAGGTCATCCACCCATTTCAAGTCGTTAAGGGGGTAGGTGTTACAGACCTCACTTTTCTCGGGGCACGCTTTACGTGACGGCGGTGCCCATGTCTCTCCCTCGCTACCTTACCTTACTCAACCCTCTGTGGAATCAGGTACCATTCCCGCCAGCTGGGTCGACTAAGGGAAAGTTTGCTGCGCTAATCGGGCCTTGAA
This sequence comes from Pomacea canaliculata, assembly GCF_003073045.1. NCBI lineage: Eukaryota > Metazoa > Mollusca > Gastropoda > Architaenioglossa > Ampullariidae > Pomacea > Pomacea canaliculata. Next base: position 107,320 of record NC_037602.1, read on the forward strand.
CCAGCGCGCTCTCAGTTCGGACGCCAGAGCTCTAACCACTAGGCTATCCTCTTCCCCTATTATCTGAAAAAGAGCTTTATTCTGCAGGACTAACTGTTTATCTTGGCTGATATCGTCAGCTAACCCTAACCCTGACTGTTACTTAACAGTCTTGACTAATCTATCCTCAACTCTAGAAATGTAACCCCAAGAAATGTTCATGCAATGTAAACACAACACCTCCTTGCACAGAAGTGATGGATTATCTTACCAACAAACTCTTGTCTTTGTACGTATAGGCTGGTAGCGCCGTCTGTCAGTCACTCTAAGGCCTTTTTATATTCAAAGTGCACGAACATGTCATGCCTAGTCACAGACAGAAACACTCGCGCACTAGAATATCAAAACACACGTTGTAGAGTATTTACTAAACTTATTGCAAAGTCTAATCAATGATACGGTGGCCCGGTGCTATAATGACAGTCTTCACCTTCTCCTTCTTACCAGTGTACCGGTTGTTGTCCCTGTCGGCGCCAGGATCGAGAACAAAAGGAGATGTTCCCGTCGCGATCGTGCCGTATATTTTTACAATTTCTCCAGCAACAACCCAGCAAACAAATGCATTCTTTATTGTTATTCAATACAGAGGTCCTTTGCCAGTGTTCAAGATGTCTTTTCTGCAGTGTTGTCCCGTGTAAGGGCATTCCGCGTGTACTCAAGACCGTCTTTTATGGTTTTCTCTATGAGCGTTTTTCTCTGTAAATCCCGCAGTTAATCTGAAGAAATTGAGGAGGACATTACTTGCACGAAGCAATAAGTTTCAGGAAAAGCGCTCTTGAAACCCTAGGTCATTGGTCTAAAGTATTCCAAACGTTCTGGTCATCCCTTCCCTTTGTCTCTTCCTCGCTTTTTTCTTCCTTTGCTCGTCGATCTGTTTGCTGGGTATATCTGATATGTCTGAATCTGTAAGTTTCTTTGAATGATAATACAAAACAGCGATTCTAGACTTCCCGTTCAGCATTTTCATCAGAAGGGTTACTGGTAATCTAAGTTCATTTGCTCGACTAACCACGTGTAGAGAAATATAAAGATTATCCACGATTGTAGGATTTAGGGGAAGAAAGCGCTAGAGCCATGACTTACATCTCCACTCCACAACTGTCAACTGGATGCCATCACGCGGCTGGTATGCCACGCCCCCAGGTCAACTCGCCAAAGCGAATGGTTATGAAACCCGGAGGAGCTTCAGTTCGATGCCCGTACAGCACAACAAACTTCACTCAGTCAACTCAGCTGTCGGACATGTGTACCTGACTCCATACACTGTTAGGGTTAGAGATGGCATCCAGGGAGAGGACATAGGCACCGCCTTCACAAACAGATGACCGCGAGAAAAGTGTGGTTTCGTACACCTGAGTTCGCAAACGACACAGAACAGGTGAAGGCCCAATCTTACCTGTAAACAATATGGCGTCAAGAAATACCACATCATGTTTATAGTGTTTACATGTTGTAGGGTTATTCCTAATAATTCTATCTGGCTAGGACAGACAAAGTCTACGCTGCCATAAAACTAAGCTAAAGGCTTTAAGTGTAGCTTAGCATCAACAGTTAGGATACAACATGAGTCAAGGAGAAAGGAGACGTGTCCCTGTTTCACCTGTCACTCTCAATACAGGGAGCGGTGTCTCTTCCAGACACACCAACTGCATTTGCATCGCCTGCAATCTTGCCGCCAACAGCTGTAATTGGGCGTGACTTCCGCCCTGACGCCGGCGGCACTAGGAACTGCTGCAGGTCAGTCCGAGGCTCGGCCAAGATGCCGCCGCCATTGATCGCCCTAGCACCGGCTCATGATTGGATTATTGCCCCTGCGAGAGGCAGAGAGCGTGCACACGAGGCTTGGAGCGCCACTGGAGCGAACTGATGAAAACACACAGCGGCATGGAACAGCTCGTTAATGGAACATCCGCTCGCCTCTTGCTACAACGGTCCATATGCTCTCCCTTCGTCTCCTCACAAACGCTTCCGCCAGGGCAACTTGAAGAAGCAATATCATAGCTGTGGGCAGAAATGATAGATTTCTGTTTTGTCGGGTTAACAGGATCGTGTCGCCTTCAACACTTGATTGATACACTGAGTATTGTGTCGTCATCCATTCCTAGCTGACAGCCCAGTCAAGAGCTGAGTGACAGCAGCTGTGTGGACACGTGGACCGCTCATGTCCAACTTGTGTGAGAAGCGACACTTCCTGAGGAATGAGTTCTCCTCCCACGAACAGCCGCGACTTTCTGTTAGCTAAGCAGGTCTAACAGTAAAGAAATCTTGTCAGTGGAATCTGTTAATTATGTCTAAAGCTCAATAATATCAGTCTTTGTGAGAAATTGTAAAAAGGAACCCCACGTTCTTTGAACAAATATTCTGAAAAGGGAAATAATAAAGTTATTAGAATAGACATATTATATAACAGTTATAGACTAAGCGTAGACATAGTATACTAGTCTAATAGTCCAATCACGGGCATAGTGAAATGGCACACGTAATACAATTTTAGACATAGAAATCACAGACATAATAACACGACAGTAACACAATCGACATAGTAACATCACAGTAAAATTCTTAAGAATCGAAAGCCACAGTAAAATTTATATGTAGAATCTCGATAAGAATTCTATTATAACAATTTTTTTTTTTCAGTCCAAATCTTTTTTTAAAAAAGGTTCTTTGTTGTAATGAATGGCCGTGGAAGATAAAGCATTTAGGTTTAAATACATCTGTAATCCCCATATCGCACAGCGAAAGTTATATATATATAATATATAATAATATAATATATAATTGGAATGTCGCACAGCAAATGTTAATTGTGACCCTCCACGACGAAATAAGTCTTAAGTCGCGAATTTCAGAGTTGCCAAATTGCATATTCTTAAAATGTAGAGGTTCCGAACTTTCTGTTGATACACAAGTTGTTCTAGTGCTGACATCGAGTGAGTTATCAACGTTTGAAGTGTGACAGTACGGTGGCGGCCATTTTGAGAGACGCGGGTTCAAAGGTTAGCGTCAAGATGGCCGACCGGGTTTGTTTACTCCTAAACATTTGCAGACAAATCTTTTAATTGGTTAATATTTGAATCGTTCTTTAGAGAAGTTGAGCATAGAGACTGCGGGCTGTGTGTCAAGGTACAACACGATGGGTTGTGACAGGAAACAGTAGACACAGCGTTTGAATGGCGTCTGAAGGCGGCGCGGATCGCAGTGGGGTACCTGGAGTAAAACGTGTTTTAAGTCCATTTCTAACTTTTATTCTAACATCGCAGTGTATTTTCCTGATAGTTTAATAACCAAGGAATCCATGTTTAAAGAAAAGTCAAGCTGTACAAAACTGACCCTATCACCTTTCGGGGCCTCGAGCTGACAACTGCTCCGCGCGACTTGAGACTCAGTTCGTCGTCGAGGGTCACAATTGTTTCCTTTCGTCCTGTCATATTACTGATTATTTATAAAATCTAGCGTTTGCATCTTTACAGTTAAAGACCAGACAGTGTTCTACAGTTTTTCAATTTGGCCTGAAAAAAATCCTTCTTTAATATTTGCTTAAGACCTTTTTGTGTCATTTTTATGTCGTGTTCAGTATATTCTAACAGCACGTGCGGGATGCTATTTCCACACGTGCAAGCACGTAGGTGACGTGTGTTGTATAACGCTCGGTTTACTCTTATTGTAGATACTTTCTTGTCTTGTTAAATTATATCAATTGTAAAAAATAAAAGATAATAATAATAATAATAATAATAATAATAATAATAATAATAATAATAATAATAATAATAATAATAAAAAAATAATGAAGATCTATCAAGCGGTTGTTCTGATATTTTCCCAGAGCGCCTTACAGAAATATTTTACAGACTGAGTCACCAACAGACAGGCCCCCACATTCGCAAATAACAGACACGCTCACTTGTACAACACACACACACATAGAGTACAATACAGACACATATTGTACACGTTCACTTGTACAACACACACACACACAAGTACATTACAGACACACACAACTAACCCTGACGACTACCTCAGACAGGATGTGATCAGTCAGGTGTCACTGGCACCTGTCCTTAACAGTAGCAGAGAGATACACATGAACATGAAGGATGCCATGGTCGAGTATGTCAAACATTGACAGTGAGGCGATGTCACATCACTCAAGATGGTCGTCACCATGCCAGCTCAGCCTACAGACTGACTGAAATGGTTCAAGTAGCTCATGGCTGGAGGAATGGTTCAGAAGCTGGACCAGTCCAACCTTTTCAAGCACTGTGGACAAAAAATGAAGAACTGAAGCAGACGATAATTAGTGGAGTTATTAGGGTGGAGGAAGAGCTTCTTCAGAAGTGGGTGGCAGTGATTACAGCATGTTTAAACAGGGTACAGCATCTGTCTTCAATGAGTGGTTGACAATGCGAATGACAACGAAACTCACGAAGTCGGCGACCATGCAAGAGGTGATTGGAAATGGAGTGAAGAGAGCAGGAGTTTTCCAGAGAGTTTGTGATAGTCTCCCCTGACCTGGGACTGGGTGACATGGTGACATGGTGACAGGGTGACAGGCTCAAACCCCGGTAGAGGTGTTCTAGAGAAAAGATCCAAACTAGGGTTGTGGCACTGTAGGTCCAGTCCTGCCCGGATGGTATCGGCTTTTCTATAGAAAGTATTTGCAGAACATCTCATGCACTTGCCCTGCAGGATTTGTAGTAGGCTGAGTGCAGACACCTTTTGCCTAACCCTAACCCTAACATTTACCCACACTGTCAAAACAAATCCCTGTTTGATCAACATCGTTTTAATATTGAATCTTTGCAGAAATCATCAAGTGCTTTGTGGTCTCTCTGTGTTGCAGAAAACAATTGTCTGTGAACTGTGAGGCCAGTCTGTGAGGGCAGCTGCTAGTCCCAGCTTGTAGACTGGTTACTAGGTTGTCCGAGCTGTCACAGACCAGACACAAACTTAGTATTTACTTACACAAGTACTTAGAAGGCGGCGACATCAATGCTCTCATTGTATAACCTTAAGCAACACAAGCGATGCAAGCGACTAGTGCGATATGGTCTGTTCAAATAGTCACATCGCAGTTGTTGTTTGAAAATGATGATGATGATGATGATGATGATGATGATGATGATGATGATGATGACGACGATGACGACGACGACGATGATGATGCCTACAGTGACGATGATGATGTATGTTTTATGTGTGTTATGAATATATATTTTTTCTTCAGCAGCCTTGACATAAGGCTCTAATCACTTTGCCAGTACTTATGACGCGGGTTGACAAGTCAAGCCTTATTGACAATAATATTGACATTGACAATATTGTAGCCATAAAAACGTGACATGCAAGGCAAAATATGTACCATTACTGCACATCGGTAGTTAACAGCTACACTAATGAGTGTCTCCACGCCTCTGTAAGTGCGCACACACTTTCAAACACATACACACGGTCACGTGCATGCATGCACAGGCGCGCGGACTAGCGACAGCGCCAGTGGGATGCGGGCCTTAGGCATCGAGGGCTGTGGAGGCTGTCCGAACCCTGTAACCACCACAGGTCATGTCTTCAAAGGATTATCTCGTCAAATTTGATATGAGGGAGCCTAATGGACCTTTAAAAGTAATGCGAAAACGGAATTTACTTGAACTCCGCTGAAAGGGGAGGGCATTCGAGTTCTTGGAATCTCAAAGATTGTAAAAACTGCGGATTATCTCCAACTCCCGAGGTACCATCCCACCAAGCACCATGCGCGGTCACCCCCTAGACGGCGTTGTATGCAACCACCACCCACCTACCCACATGTCAGCACTAACACTAACAACAACAACAACACACACACACACACACACACAGATTCACTCACACACGTGATCAGTGACCCATGTCCAGCAGCTTCTCGCCACTTTTCTCGTGAGCGAATGCAGCAAGGACAAGGCCACTCGCTGTCTTACTCACTTGATGTGTAACGGCGGTCCTTCGTCGACAAACGGTCAAGAAACATCACTTGAAGGTTGGGTTAGCTTGAATAGCTTGAGTTGCTCTTCAACGGTCTAGCACTCTACGACACGAATGTCACCAGCAAGGATGACATACTTAACTGATGACCATCTCAAATGACATGAATGGCGAAGGCAGTGATGTGTATGCCTCATACCATGAATGACACATGTCGTAAATGACCAGTTTCAATGACGCCAATGACACATGCAGTAAACCGACTTTCATCCTGCTGTTACAGTATTACTCATTCATTAAAAGTAGTACAGGTGGAAATGTTTTACTGATTTATTAGTCAAGGTCAAGGCGGCAATAGATTACTTATTGACATATAAATGATAAGAAAGGTACTAACACACCACTTACTGATATCGGAATAAAGGTAAACACAGCAATGCTTGCTTAGTAATTGATGAACAAAGGGATAGACAGCAATGCGTTACTTGCTGATTTATCAAGACAGGTAAAGGCCGTAATGCATTACCTGTTGGTTTATCAATAAAGGTAAACAGTAATGAAATCGCTCGTGTTGTTCATAAAAAGGAACATGCATGACTTGCTGACTTATCAATGAAGACCAGGACGACAGTAGAATGGCTGACTTTATTCAGAAAGGTCAAGGCTTCGAAAGGAGAGTGTTGGAAGCCACAGTCCGCAGTCCGCAGTCCACTGTCCACAGTCCACACTCCACAGTGCACAGTCCACAATCCACTGTCCACAGTCCACTGTCCACAGTCCACACTCCACAGTGCACAGTCCACAATCCACTGTCCACAGTCCACTGTCCATTGTTCACTTTCTATGTGTCGTGCTCTAGACTGTCAACCACTTATAGTTGTACTGCTGCTGGGGCCATATAGGCTATGGAATTGTGTTAACACTTGTCAGCTCAATAAAATGCAGTTCTTCTTCAGTAATTATGAACCAGGAGTCTCTCTACTTCTTGAGAGGAGAGTCAGGGATTTATTCCAAGCCGAGTTCCGCCTTAAGCCTTGGCCATAAACATACAAGTGAACAAACGCATTCGTTTTCGCGGAAAAACTTTGAGCCGTTTTGGAAGCGATTTGCCGCCATTCACAGATTTGATTTCCTGTCGATATGAAGACAAGTATTCTGCCTGGAGAGGGCGCTACTGTATAGAGAGGGCTAGAGAGGAGGCCGCACGTCACTGGGAGGAAAGCGGGCCGACCCTCCGCACAAATTGGCCCATTGCGGAGCGGACGTCCTTCCCCACCACTTTTCCTCCCGCTTGTGAAGGTCTGAGAGACTGAATAGCGGGTGCCAACTTGTTCCAGCGTTTAATTCTAGTTTAGACCGGCATGCAATCAATCACAAGGATTGGTCTGTCAGCGAACTCGGGCTCCCTGGTTTATTGGCACGACACTCGTGGCGAACAAGTTGTAATTATATATCATATCTGTAAAACTGATTGAAGATTTGATATTGATTACATCTTGGGCAGGCAGACTGAGCCGAGGTTTTGGGAGGGGGTGTGCGTGAGTGGTGAAGGAAAAGGAATATTGCAAGCGGCACAGCGTTGGCAACTGCAAGGGACTGAGTAATGTCCTGGCCAGGGTCTGTGTCCGACTCATGTCGCCCTCCGGCGTGCAAACGATCTTCTCTCGGCAAGTGGGGTGGGTTAGGGTGGGGGAGAGAAGGGGGCAATCGATTTAGATCCCTGTCTCAGCTGCACCCACATTTACATTTTTCCCTCTTGGAAACTTTTGCCTTTATTGAATCTTTGCTATAGTATAATTTCTACACTCAAACATTCCACCAAGAGTTCGTTTCAAAGCATCGGAACGAGCAGGAAGTTGTATTGTTAGACTTGACTAGTTAAGTCTTGCCGTAAGTACTTGTACTACTCCTATTTACTGCTCCTACTGGTAGTCCCTACTGATTCCTATTGCTACTGTACGTGACCTCTACAAGATGTTTTCCTTTGCATGATCTGTTCATACTTCACAGTAGAAGCATGCGTGTTTGTGTGTAGCTTGAGTCTTCTGAGTATTTGCTTAACAATACATGCTCTGCGCCAGCCACGTTTTATTTTCTACTTCTTATATCTAAAAACTACAGAAAACTAAACGAAAAAGCAAAATAGTTAAAAAAGAGTCCATATGAAGACACTATACATTGTAATGGTGAACTTTAGGGCGAGTTCTAGCCTCTGTCTGCAAGTCTAGGGCAGTGGTTCTCAAAGTTTTTCGGACCGCGGACCACTTTACTTAAGTAAAAACTATGGCGGACCACCAAGGCCTGAGTAAAAATATGGTGGACCACCAAGGCCTAAAAATCAGTTTGTACTATGAATTTCAAATTTAAATTGCCGCATTTGTTTCATTTTAATTCAAAACTAAATGTACTTCTGTGACAGTAGTATAGTGATAAGGCATAAAACTACGTATACCTCTTTTTTTGTAATTAAAATGTTAATAGGAGGAATGCATCACTTTAAACATCACTTTGCTGACATATGACGACTGTCAGCCGCGGACCACCTGACTTATGCCACTTTGAGAACCACTGGTCTAGGGTAATCAGACGAGATGAAAGGTACTCTTTAGAGACGTACACAGTAAAATACTCCTATTCAGCAATGTGTGACTAAGTTATACATGCTGACAAGTCCTGAATATTTCTAAATGATGTTTACAGCTTTTGTGTGGGAGAGAAACACGTTGAAGTCTAAGTCCTTATCTGGGAATCCTTCTTCTCCAATCTGTCTCTCCGTTGTGTAAGAACTTTACCATTACCTGTAAGGGTTAGATGGTCAGGTAAATACCCAATCTGCCAGCACTGAGAGCGTGAACACAAACTGTCAACGTAGAGGATGAAAGTGGTCGAGTGAAGAAGTTCGCGACTCCTACAACTGCCACTGCAATGGCCACCGCCGCAGTGACGTCATGCCATGCGTGACAGTGACAGGAGGCGTGCAGTGGTCCCACGGTCTGCTTCTGGCTAACTTCGCCCACAGTCAGCAGACCATCTGTTGTCAGCAGACACAACGGCATCTTAACTGACACAAGAACATGTTTACAGACACAAGGACAAGTTGCTGACACTGACACATGTATGGAGAGGACGAAGACATGTCAGAACACCATCCCGTTCTTTTTGTCTCGCTTCTCTCGTGTCACACTCTCCACTCAGCGGCACTTGTCCTTTAGTCTACTTTATCAGCTATACCTTGTCGTATACCCAAGTCTCCACACTGACGATGGCCTTTCTTAATGACATTTTCAATTTACATTGGTGGGAAACAGTTTCGTGTTCACACTAGACCATACTCGGAATTTTGACTTTGGATATTATTCCGGGATAGCTATAAGGCCGGGATGGTATATTTTTAATTTCTTGTTTATTTTTAAGATAATGCATGGTTTATTTAACAAATGTTGTTAAGAAATCAACCAATAATTGCATAATATTAAAAAATCTCCCACCAGAAACTATAAAATCACAAAATAAAGGAAAATTTCAATTAAGTGGATTTACAAACTTAAAAACTTTAAAAAACTTTCTTTACCTCTGCTTCCCCTCTTTCTCTCATCGAAGACCACTGACAGTCAGCCCGGTGAGACAGCTGTGACTTTTTTTATCATAATAGACTGACAGACAGCTGTAACTTGTATATCATAATAGACAGACAGTTGTAACTTGTCTATCATAATAGACTGACAGACAGCTGTAACTTGTTTATCATTATAGACAGACATCTGTGACGTTTCTATCATAATAGACTGACAGACAGTTGTGACTTTTCTATCATAATAGACTGAGAGACAGCTGTAACTTTTCTATCATAATAGACTGACAGACAGCTGTAACTTGTCTATCATAATAGACTGAGAGACAGCTGTAACTTTTCTATCATAATAGACTGACAGACAGCTGTAACTTGTCTATCATTATAGACAGACAGCTGTGACGTTTCTATCATAATAGACTGACAGACAGCTGTAACTTGTCTATGATAATAGTCTGACAGACAGCTGTAACTTGTCTATCATAATAGACTGACAGACGGCTGTGACTTTCTTACTGGAGCATAATAGACTGACATACCAGCTGTAACTTGTCTGGATGATATAAGACTAGCAGAGACAGCTTGTGACTTTTCTATCGGATTATAACTGACAGACAGTGTTAATGTCTATGAAATAGGTGACTTTAAAAGACGTAATACACACACGCACACACACGACGTATTACACACACAGACACACACACACAACGCACGACGTATTACACACACACACATGGGAGAGACACAATTGAGAGAATGTCACTGACAGTCATGAAGAAGATGGCGGAGAAGACCGTTGTTTTCCTGCTCACTCGGCCTTTAGAGTTGTTGTTGTTGTTGTTGTTGTTGTTGTTGTTGTATTTGAAAAGGAAAGTGCTTCCACCGTAAGGCGATTTCGCACTGTGGGGGAGGGGGCAAGGGAGTTTAGGAGAGGGGAAGAGTTTGGAAAGGGGGGAGGGGGAACCGGTGGTAAGGAGGGGAAGGGAAGGGAGAAGGGTTGCCGTTCATTGTCGCCGCAGGTCTACTGGTGGCCTTGACCATCGTAGGTGCTGCGCTCATGATGTCCTGGAGGCTGCCAGGTCCGCAGAGGTCATTTATGTCCAGGTGACCAGATCCTGTTTGTTGCCCTATTTCTATATCCTGGGCTTTTATTTAATTTAAGGTATTATGCTTATTCTGCTTTTTTTAAAGTTTATTTTGGTTCTAGTGCTGATGGTCAATCACCCGTCATGCAGTTTTTCTGTATATACTCAGAGTTACCTTCCACCTATTTATATGAGATTAGCATGCGGGTGGCTTGCCACCATTGTCACTACCAATGACAGTATGGTGTGCCACATGTCTTTTGGTGGGTTGAGACAGTTGATAATGTTTAAGGCCAGCCTGTGTTTGTCTAAGACCTGACTCAAGACATCTCTTTCTTCTTTGTTTTCACGACACTCCAAAAGCACATGTGAGGTGCTAAGCCTGTCTCCACATGTGCAGGAAAGAGGGTCTCTTTAATATTTTGTTAGATATTGTCCGCTAAGCCTCATTCTGGCTATACTGGATGTGGTGGGGGCCTATTAGAAGCCAAAGAAAAGCAGTAAGTATTACTGGTTGGGTGTTCTTCTAGCAGTCTCCTAGTTCCTCTACCTTCACTCTTGTACTTCTCAGTCCACCTTATGTTAATTGCTGGTTTCATTGCTACTCGTCTCTCTGCTGGTGACAGATGTTTGGGGAGGTGACTTGATGCTAGTTTGTTTTACTCCCAGTTTGGCTAGTTTATCAGCTTCCTCGTTTCCTTTTAACACAAGACTTTAGAGAGTTGTTGTTGTTGTTGTTGTTGTTGTTGTTGTAATTAAAAGGAAAGTGCTTCCACCTGAAGGCAATTTCGCACTGTGGGGGAGGCGGTAAGGGAGGCTAGGGGGGGTGGAGGAGGGTTTTGGTTAGGATGAGGGGGAAGAGAATAGAGGAGTGGGGAACCAGTGGTAAAAGGGGAGGGGAAGGGAGAAGGGGTACCGGTCATGGGTGCAGCAAGCACTGTTTAGTGGAGCCCTGTACCATTGTTGGTGTTGCGCTTAGGATGTCCTGGAGGCCTGCCAGGTCCACAGTGGTGGTGTATTGTGCAGGTTACCAGATTATATTTTTGTTGTTGACATGTTTCTATTATTTAAGCTGCTATTTAAACCAAGGAATTATGCTTTTTTATAATTTAAAATAATAAGTATAATATTTATTGAGTTGATTTCTAGTTCCGATGATCCAGGGATGCCCAACCTACGGCCCGCGGGCCATATCCGGCCCGCGAAACGTCTGCCCACAGTGCAGGAAATCGGCATGTTAGTAATAAAAAAAGAAAACCTAAAAAAACGAATAAAAAAGGGGAAAGAAGTAGTATTAGATATCCGACTAGGGGGCGTTCTCAATCTTTTTTCGATGGACGAACATTTCTATTCAGTTGCTCCGACTTGGTTGTCTCTACGATGAGGCCAGACATTCAGAAGTTGGTTTCGGGTAAACAACTTCAAATATCCCACTAATTACTACATAATTAATGGTAAGTACAACTTGTTTCTAATAAAAAATGGTATCTGCTCTATTTTTTTTTATTTTTTTTTATTTTTGCGGTGAAGCGGCCCGCGACACGTATGTCGGAAATGTGTTTGGCCCGCAGGCGGATAAAGGTTGGGCATCACCGGATGATCAATCAGCCGTTGTGTAGTTTATCTCCATAGAAATATACTTGGAAAGACTTACTCAGGGCTACCTTCAACCTGTTTAGTCCAACCTATAGAAACCTGTTTAAATAAGCTTAGTCTTTAGAGAGCAACTGGTCTCTTATATCTATATATATATATGACGTCATTTTCTGCTTCAAGTGACAAATGACGCACACGTGACGTCAGACACGAGACATCAGACACAATACACGACCAACAACTCGTTACGCTCAACAATGAGATGATACTTGGCAGTCTGTTTACATCAGAGTTTTGGAGACTGTTGACAATAAAGTAACAACAACAACAACAACAACAACAACAACAACAACAACAACAACAGAAGCCTGGGAATAATACAGGGATCTTAAGTGCACAGTTAGTGTGTTAGTCAGTGATATGTGTTGTAAGTACACTACTAATGTTAGTGATATATGTGTTTTAAGTACACTACTAATGTTAGTCAGTGATTTGTGTTTGTAAGCACAAAGTGTGTTAGGATAAATGCGTTTCAGTTCACAGTGTGCTACAAAGTGATGTGTGTACTTTGTCAGACGTGTCGTGTTGACAGACGACTGTAGGAGATGTCAACTAATGTGAGAGGATGGGTATCAATGTGCTCACAGGTTATGTGCAGGCTGCTGTTAAGGCAACTCTAACAGTCGTGGCCGGCATCCCGCTACATTCATGGGATGAAGCTACTCCAGTGGTGAGTGAGAGGCGCTCCGGCAGAAGAGGACAGAGGGATGTCTTGTGCTGTCTCATTGAAAAGGGAAATGAGAAAGGATCTGTGGAGCGGGCCCTGGGAATTGTCGCTGGCCACTTAACTCAGGCAGCGATGTTCGCCTGGGGACCTTCAGCCATTAGGATTGTGTTCAGACTCCCCTTAGCTCTCCTCTCTCAAGCGCTGCCGCCGCTACATCCTTCCTCCTAAATGTTTGGGTGTTTTTTTGTTTGTTAATGGTTCGCACAGAATGGTGTTGGCCGTTAAAACGAGCAGTCTGCTCAGTGTGTTCATATTGGCCTGCACCCATCGTCTTCCACAGCACGTGTTTTCCGAAATATTACCAAACGATCGCGACTGCTTCACTAACCCATTCTGTTCTATTTATCCTCAACGTCCATTCACTGAGTTCTAGAGGAAAGGTCAACAAGTGCAGTGTTTTGTAAGCTCCCTTGTATCAGGCCTCATGCAATCTTCAGCAAGTGTCATGAAAACAGTAACAGTCATTAGGACTCGTCCCACTGCGTGCCCACGACTGGCAGGTATTTCGGAAGTGACGTCATGAAGTATATTGGATCATGTGTGAAGTTTGTGATCATGTGATCAAGCTTGAAGTGACATCTGGCAGTGTATGAGGTTATTTATAGGGTACCGTAAACATGACATTAATATGTATATACAAAGTTATTTATACGATAACATTACATGGCAGTGCATGAGGTTATTTATAGGGTACCGTACTGTAAACATGGCATTAGTATATATATATATGTGAGGTTATTTATAAGGTAACAGTACAAGACAGGGGATGAGGTTATTTGTAGGGTACCATAACAGGAAGTAGGTGTGCTAGGTCGTTTGTAAAATAAAGCAAGTTGATGTTAGTGTATGAGCTTAAGTTGGCCAAAAACAGAGAATTGGAGAAATCCTGATTGTGATTGCAGCAGCTTTTCTCTGAAGATCCTAAAGAGCACCTGTAAATAAACACTAGACCCAAGATGGATAAATGGATCACAGTATTCCAGAGGATTGTGCTTGATACTTTCCTGAATAAAACTAAATGATTGAAGGATGTTAAAGGTAACTGTAACCTAAAGACAAGGGCAATACATACCACACTGGAATCTCATGCCAGCCATATTTTGTGTGATGTTAATGCACAGGCCTATGTTGATGTTATTGCATAAGCCTATAGTGAGAGAGGCTGAGATAAAGACAGTACACACATATACTACCCTTGAACATCTCATGGTGTCATATTCTTTGTGGTGATATTACACAAGTCTATAGTGAGAGAGGCTGAGATAAAGGCAGTACACACATATACTACCCTTGAATATCTCTTGCTTGTCATATTCTTTGTGGTGATATTACACAAGTCTATAGTGAGAGAGACCGAGACTAAGAGAAGGACAAAAAAAACACTGAAATACCGAGAGACTGAGATATCAGAACTATGGAGTAGGGGTGGTGCAGACGACAGGCGCACACTATTTTTCACACACACACACATATTCTATCTCTATTTTACTTACTTATATACACACACAGAAAGAGAAACAGACTTGGACATACACCTTCACTCACACACAGACAAAGAGAAAGAGAGAAAGACACAGAGACTTGCACACACACACACTATCACACACACTCTCTGTAAATCTTTCTTGCTGTGGAGGGGCAAGACAGAGACTTGGGGGCACACAGATATGACCAAATGAAATATGAAGCCACAGAAAGCCTCTCAGCTCTGGATGGTGCATTAAGGTGAGCCTAAGACTGCTGCCACAGGCGGTGTCCTTCCCATGCCGGTGGATTGCAGGTCTCCCAGCAGCGTCAGGCGTGTGCTAGCAACCAGCTTATGGCCGCAAGAGAGACAGAGAGAGAGAGACGGAGAAGAGCGAGAGAAGTTAAAGAAAACATAAAGATCAAGTGAGGACAAGTAGTCAAATAGGCGAAGAAAATGTGTTTAATGGAAAGTTTTTTTTACAACTTGGCAACAACTCGAACAGTAAACTAAAGAAGACCACTTACAGGTGATCAACCCCTTCGATAAATCACATTATTAACAGACACGTATCACACTATCAGTACACGTAGTACAATCAGTACACTAGCAGTACAATTCCGTTATACAACAATGACAGACAGCCAGCGCACTCAGTCTCCTACACCCAATGTAAACTAACTTTTAACATTACACGTGTGTAGTTGTACCTGCTTTCCATTTCTAATGTTTTTTCTCACAGCCAACAAATCGTAGATGGACAAGTACAGACACAATGAGAGAACCAGATACAGGCCAATACATTTGTACACATATACACATATACACATATACACAGGCCAATACATCTATACGGACAGACAGGTACAATGACAAGATACAAAAGTACACGGAGACAGACTAATACACTAACAGGGGAAGATACAGATAAAATAGAAGAAAAAACAAGTAACTGGGAGACAGGCTGATACAGAAGGACAGATACAGTTGCAATAAGAGGATAAAAAAACACAGAGACATACTAATACCGTTACACACACACACGCACACACAAACAATCAGTCATAAGCAGTGAGATACAGTTACACAGAAAAACAAAAGCAGATACCTTGAAAGAAAAGACACTGAACGATAAAACAGTCTGATGCTGATTCACATAGACATGCAGATGTAGATACACACAGACATACCGACACACGTAGTGATATGGTCTTCATCCCTCTCACACACTCGGCCGTTAGATGCAGACGTGAGTCACGTGATGTGATGTGTTGCATGCTGTTCTAAGTAAGATGGAAACTACGACAGTCAGTGGTCCATGACCGTTACCTGTGGTTGGGAGGATCACATGGACAGACTCTGCAGTTGACAGGCCCACCATCTCGTCTACTGTGGGCGATAGTCAGCAGTCCTGTACACGACGACCTCCAGTCTTTGACCTCCGTAAGTCAGTTCCTCCTCTGACCACCGCGGCGCGGGTCCACTACCTCCAGGGTTTGTCTTGATATCTACTCCAGCAAGGGTCGTGAACGGGTACATGCAAGAGAAGGACGTGCTACCTTTGCTGTGATTGACAACTTGTTGATGTCACGTGAAACCCGTCAGGTCCCAGTGCTTCTGCTTTCGTCAGTTGATATCACCTTCCGTGACCACCATGAGGACCGTCAACAACCGGCCCCCCACCCCCCCCCGCCTAACCCCTGGTGTCCCTCTGGGAATAGAATTATCTTTGAAATCTTGATGCAAAGGATTGCTCTAGGCCCAGCTCTATGACCTCCTGAACAAGACGCGGCGCCCGAACAGGTTAATGAACAACCAAACATTAGGAAGTAGGGAGATTCAGGGATTCGGGGAGCTGCTTTTCAAATTCTCATTTCCTGCCGGGCTTTGTTAGGGGTCAAAGGAAAGTGAGGAATGAAATTCGTCTTCTGTTCTCCAATTTTGCTCTGAGGTATAAATGAACAATTTGAATTCCAAAACTAAAAACTGTTTTGGAACTGGAAATTTGGGGCACGATGTTTCTAGTTTGAACTCGTTTCTGTCGAAAAACTTGAAGTTTTCCCCTAGAGGGGTCACAAAAATTCTTGGGGTTTGTGTTTGTCCTCCAACCCCCCCAGAGTGGGGGGGACTGTCTCAACCTGTCACTGTAGATTTTTCCCACACTTTGTGAGATATGTGTTGTGGTTTTGGTATTTTAAAAAGAACGGCGAGGGGGGGGGCAGGTGGGAATGTTTGTAGGTGAATTGTTTTTAGAAAAGAAATTGGGTTTCATCATTGTTCTGGTTGCCAAAAGGGTCTTTCTCCAGGGGAAAAAAACTTGATACAATCAAGGGGACATGGAACAGGCCCAAACAAGGGGGAACCATTTTTGTGTTTGTTTATGAAAAAAAAAACGATCACCCATACCCCAAGTTAAGTGTTCATTTAACAATAAAACCTATGTGGGATAATTCCATAAAAGATATAAGATATAGATTATAAGATTTATAGATAAGTATAAAGTAAATAATATAGATAAGATATAGCATATAAGATATAAGATAGACAGTTACAATGCAATACTTCATTATTCCAGACACGCCAACACACATCCACACAATGCACAGACAACCTCT